>NC_051186.1:44843627-45083626 GCF_013339695.2 Rhipicephalus sanguineus | reverse complement strand
ACAACCTAATGACACTAACAGACAATGAAGCTAAGGAAGAGATAAGGGACATTACTTGTATATTTTAAATGACACAACTGGAATGCAAGCAAAGTGGATAAAAAAAATCAACTTGCCGCAGGTAGGGACCGAGCCTACTACCTTCGGATAGCGCGTCCGATGCTCTACCAATTGAGCTAAAGCGGTTTGGTAACAATCGGTAGAGAATCACGCGCTATCCGAAGGTTGCAGGTTCGGTCCCTACCTCTGACAAGCTGATTTTTCATCCACTTTGATTCCTTTCCGTGCATGTCATTATTACTATATTACAGCTAAAACATACAAGTAATGTCCCCCTATACCTTTCCTAGCTTCATTGTTGGTTTCATTAGATCAAAGATGTGCGGATGACTCACCATCGAGCCCGCACTGCAACCCCCGACGCGAAATACAACATAGCTTTAGAGCTCATGAAGTCTACGATTCGGGTAATCAGATCGCCATAACACCAGGAAATCCAGTGATACCATTGCTGCACATCCATACGTTTACCGGGACGTGATCGCGGCGCGCGTGTACCTTTAAAAGGGTCGTAATAGAAAGATCACATCTGTCCAAACGACCTGTCCTTGTCTATACGATCAAATGCTATAAAAGCATCCGGGGTGTCGCAGTAAATGCTGTTGAAAAGGCAAAAAGAAAGGTTTATTTATTGGAAGTTGTCTTTCCTTTTCACAGTGGGAAAAAAGCGAGGTGTTTATAAGCCGCATCCAATCGTAAACTGTGCAGACGGGGAAACCTATTGCCCCTTTAAACACCGTAGTTTGAATTCGTTAAAGAAGTCGTTGCCTTTTGGGATACAAGTCAGACTGTGGGGCATCGTTTGGATCAGCTGGCAAGAAAAAGAATGGACGTCTTTATTTAGAAGGCCTTTATTTAGAAGGTATAGCCCAGGAGAGGCGCCCTTCGTCAGTGATGCGAGAGCCACTAACAGCTATAGCTTGCCTGCTGCATCAAAATGAAGGCGTAAGCTGGGAGGCTGCGTCGATCTAATCGCGGCCTTTTACAGTCTTCATTACACCGGCGGCGGCCGCCATCACCGGAGTCGTCAGCAAGGCATGGGTGATGTGCTTGATGGCGCCAGTCTGAGGTTGGCGTCGCGGCGCGCGGGAAGAAGATCGCATCAGCAGCACATGCGTGTTTGCGTGCTCGTGAGAGGGATAGAGAGAGTAGGCCGCCGAACCACGGCGCCGCGCCGTATGTATACTGCGCGGTATTATCTCGTCCACTGCCCACGTGCACGGCCGAAACGCAAGCACAGCGCGGCCTAGGCTCGAGTACCACGGATCATCGCCCCATTTAAAAGCGTGCACCACGCACACTGGGAAAACGTGGGCCTCGCGACAGCTAAGTGGCCGACAGTACAATAGAGGGAACGTTTGGAAAGAAAACGCGCCGCTGAGATACGCAAAGTACGCACAGGGGACCACTCGTAGTTACGTGCAGCAGATCGCCCAGCAGACGAGCACATTAACACGCCCTCCTCAATGGCGTTGTTCTGGTTGCGAAGGCTAAGGCTAAGGCCTCCGCTGCTAAGGATAAGGAAGATAAGACCTAGCAGTTCCTTTGGTGCAAGAAAAGAAAGAACGCACGAAATTGAAACCCTTTTCGGCTCAGTTGTTAAATTGGTTGTTACACGAGCGCCGTACTTGGCAACATTTAGTTTCGGCACCTTCGAAAGCACCTTTCTTCTTCGCTGCATTTTGATGGGCCTTTCTACTACAGCAGGTCTCGTCGTCTAAAATAACTATGCGCAGACCACGACGGTAGGGTATTAACATACTTGCCACATGGTAAGGCACCACTTATAAAACACCGCAATAATGGCTGCACACGGTGGCGCCGAGGTATTTCCTATGCCAACGATGCTGACACCGCGCCGGAATCAGCTAGCTTACATCGGCCCAATGACGGCTTGCCAACGCCGGTCCAACGCCTGCTAGCCTACACCGGGCCGAAGTAGGTGAAAGTCCCGCGAGCGTAATTTGCCGACGTCGGGCCAACGTTGCCGCCGACGTTTGTCGACGTGGGCCAATATCGGTCCAATGTCGGTGTGCTGTCTGGGTCATCACACGATCCGACCATGTAACCGTGGTTTTGGGACGTTAAACCCCAGGTATTTTTATTATATATGACCATGTAACCAAATGAATCCTTTCTCGGAAACCTGGTTGTAGTGTGTGCGACTAGCTTCGACGACGAAACCGACATGTGTTAAACTCTGTTCCACAGGATAAGCTAATGTTGTCTGTAAAACACTACGTAACCGAATTCAGAAATGAAATTATTTTTGGAAACATTTGCGGTGTTACCGCGGAGGCTTTCTTTGAACTTTAGTGCTTTTTACCTGTTTGTCACCTGGGAAGGTACCCTACGTGCTCAAAAGTCAGGTATATGCATTGGTTCGAAAGTGGCGCCTGTTTTGAGTGATATGTTGCTGTCGGCTGTGGATGGCGCTGTAGCAATTCATGCGCAAGGTTTGGCGATGACAATGACTCCATCACTCCCCTAGCCCGGAAAACGCAGCCGGCAATGTGCGATCAGAGTGTCAACAGCTCCTACAAGGGCAGTTATAGAGTTTCTCAAGACTTACGCGCAGGAGTGGACATCAGACTGTAGCGAAACCACTGTTTTACGTGGTTATTATATATACGCATACGCATCTCCCCATCATAACCGTTCGTCACTCTTTCCCCTTTCCCTTCTACCCTGTGCAGAGTAGCAGGCTAGAGCGCTAGCTCAGGCCGACCTCTCTGCCTTCCAATAAATTCTCTCTCTCTCACACACACACACACACACACACACACACACACACACACACACACACACACACACACACACACACACACACACACACACACACACACACACACACACAAATTAAAAATTATCATTGTTGCGATCAAAACCTATAGTCGGATACAACTTTAGAGGTCAGCGGCATTTCCTCCTCAAAGGCGGATGAACACAAGCTTGCACCAATGGGCGCGCACTCGGGACTGACGTCATGAGCGGGACGGCCGGTGGCTCCGCCTTCGGAGAACATCGGCGCGTGCATGAGCGGGTCTATTTCTTTAGACGCGGAGGCGATCGGCAGCCGCGCTTCGGTCGTCTGGGCGGGGCCTCTCCTGACTTCTTAAGTTGTATCCGACTATAGAAGTCTGTGCAAGGTTCATCCCAGCGTAATGATACATGTCTGGAATAAATTGCAGCCACTAAGCAGGGCAGCTAGGGTATGCGTTCCACAAAAGGGCCGAGATCTCTAAGTAGACTTTAAAAGAGCGACGAGTAGGATTTGTGCCCCTGCTCCGAACTTTACTGCAGTTCTGTTGAGGAATCGTCGTTCGCCTGACCTCAACAATGTCGTCGAAAGTGCAGACATCGAACTACATCCCAAAGATGCTGCCAGCCCTCAACTATCTAGTCGCCTCCCCCATTTACCTCCACTCCAACCAATCTCCGCTCCATGGAACCTCTTTTACGTTCCGCTCTGACATGCAGGCTCGCGTCTGCTTGTACGACGACTCGCAGCCAAGCCAAGACAAATGGTTGCACGCACAAGCAGACGATATTATTGATACGCACGTTGCATTATCGTCTGCTACAGGATCGCAGCGCTTCCTTGTGATGTAGAAAAAAAAATGGGAGGAGCAGCTCGCAGACTCGTACTTGCTCTCTACACGGAGGCTTTTTTTTTTTTTTTGCGTTTGATGAGATCTAATGCTGCTCATCTAACATGAGCGCGCACACTTTATCGTTGTTTCAAAGGGAGGCAGGTTATGACGACGACGAGAATACTTCTTCACGCATCCTCTCCCGGCGCATTCAGTGGCGCGCAGCGCCTCTGTCGGCGGCGAGGAAAAACAGCAACGTATACACAGGGGTCGACCTCTTGGTGTGCCGCCGTCGCCGCCACTCCGGCGCCAATGCCCAACCCCTCGGCGTGTGTGAACACTGCTTCCTTTGCGCCAGCGACGGTATTGCGTGGTATCGTGCATTCTGCCGAAGCACTACCGCCGCCGCCGACGCTACGCCCCGCCCACCGACGCAATCTGTCTCGCTAATGCGCGATCCTCTCGGCTTTGCCAGCCGGCGGTGCTATGCAGCGAAGTATATCCGTATAAGCACGGAGGCTGCTGCATACAACTGCTCAGCGCTGGGCAAGCTGCAACGAAGGTGTCACGATGCAGACATTGTACTCGGGTGTACAGCTGCGGTGGCGTAGGCAGACATTTGTTTCAGGGGTGGGCACGTCCTTGATCCGACATGGGGTCGGGACAAGTAAGAGCGGGCGAGTGTCAGTTTGTACTCTGTATCCCATGAGAGAAAGAATTTAGCGGGGGGGAGCACGGGCCCGGTGTGCCACCCCCTGGCTACGCCACTGCTCAGCTGCATAAAAAACTCACAAGGTCCCTTACGCGTTTGCTTAACACGACTCTAATGCTAAAGCCATCTGCTGCTTTTCTTCTTAGTCGATTGTATTGACTGCCACCTCCCCCCTGCTACCCCGAAAGCTTTCTGCACCCAACGTGGTTTTGCACTGTCTCCGCGATCGGCCCACTTTTGACCAATCGACCATGTCATCTGATGACGTCACAAAATTTAGTGACATGTGACGTCATCACACGATGATTTTTACATCACTCGTGTTGACGCCGCCGACGGTCACTTTTCGCGTTATATAGAGATGAATGTCCATCGAACTTCCGTCGATATTGGTCCAGTATCAGTTGTTCTCAAAACGTTGGCGAATGCGTATTCAAGGGCGTCCGCACAACATTTTGCAGGGGGGGGGGGGTACATCCGTGGGGGGCATCAAGCGCAGGCAACTTTCTTTTATTGCCGTGTCATGACCGGCAAAATTAGTCAATAGTGTGTAACGTGCAAAGTGTGACGGCAATACTGAAGGCTGTTTCACGCGGATATGCGGGACCTGTGAGTGCTAATCGAGCTTTGTAGCTTTTGCTAATGAATAAAAAAAAATATTAGGCGAAATTCTAGGGGGCGGAGGGGGGGAGGGAGGCCGTCCCCCATTCCTGCCACCTTCAAATGCCTATGTGCGTCTCCATGACGAATGGAAAAACATGTTGAACACGATGAACAGGTGAGCGTTGTACAGGCGAACATACCGACAAGCGCACGCGGATTGCATTGACACTTGTCACTCCTTCGCTTAATGGTACCGCTTCTAAAACAACAATCGTCACCAAAACCACACTGTCCCATCTAACCAACACTGCACGCAACTTACTCGCGCGTGCAGGCCGGGCGCGTACTGCACGGAAGTTATTACATATACCTGAAGGGTACACAGGAGGCGACGGGGGACGGCTTTTTAACGCTTCCCAGCAGCCAATGCCGGCGGACACCGAGCGTTCTCATAAAGAGTGCACGCGTGCTTGATGTCTGATCGAGGCGTACACAATGCCTATCCCCTCTTATACCCAACCCCCCTTGATCCCCCTCCTCCTCCTCGCTGTGTTCAACAGCACCCCCCTCACCCTATATAACACGGCTCCCCCTCCCCCCACCAACCCCCCTTATTCTTGATCTGCCTCGGCGCAGAAGGGCATGCATGCTTACACGCCCAAATGCGGACCGAAGCGTGGGAAGAGAATCTCTTTTAAGACCCGTGGCGCCAGGTAGTACATACCGTGTACCTTGCCGGCGCCTTATGGTCAGTGGTGGCGCCACCGTGTGTGGATATTAGAAAATTGATGTTGGCCGCACTACAGAGAGTGGGGCGACATGCTGGCCGGCCCGGCGCTTCGTGAGAGGGGCTTGGAGCCGCGGCAACGAGATGATCGACGTATGTGCTCTTTGCCTACACTGATCGGCTGGGATAGCATTTCTTTGCCTGTACTAATACGTTTAAATGCAGTTTTTTTTTTCTTTTTTTTAACGTACAATAGAGCTTTGTTACCCTCACTTATAACATTCGCTCCTCACCGCTGAAATATTCGATACTCGCAATCGAAGAACATCTTACTGACTTGTAAAACACTTCATTTTCATTATTGGTCTCTTATGTGTGTGTTGGGGGCGGGGAGTTACGGAGTCGCCCTCTAGCGGACGCGCTTCTTTTTCGTGCTCGGTAGGATAACGCCGGCGCGCTCCTCATAGGTTTGGATGTCGGCTCTCAACGAAAACACCTTGCGGATGTCATCCTGGCCATTTCTGTGAATCCTTTCGAAACGAGAGAAATTTTTACAGTCTAAGTAATAATCTTGTAGAAAAAGAAAGCGCAGAATTGTTTACGTGCACTATTTGTTTACAGAATACATACAGTGAGCGCGACCTTGCGCGTGGTAGCCGCGATGGGATGTCCCCAAACAATCTTCTTTCGTGAAAGGCAGGCAGTCCCTGACGGCAAACTATGTGGCATACATTCTTACATTGATCTGTCTGTAGAAACTGGGGCATATCAGAACGAAGACTCAAGTAAGCGATAGCGCGACCACAGCCCATATGAGGATTTATAAGTGTATACACAAGTAACGTACCGTTGTAGCGTGGACGTTATCAAAGCTTTTCGAAACAATTCCTTAAAAATGTTCAGGAAATTGGTGCCCTATAAGCGCCGTCAGCAAGATTCTTTTTCATTTTGGTAAGTTCTAGGACGTTTCATTACCATAAGTACATAAGTGGTGTCGCACTCTACGTTTACGGGTCTCTCATCACCGAGCAATTTCCCACAACTTTCTTTCCTGTTTCTTTTCTTTTTTCTTTTTTTTAATAGCCTATTACATTCATTGGTTGGTGCTAAGAGACGCATGAGCATGGGCCGTGCGGTGTGCATTCTTATTGAACATGATCCTATACCGCTCCCTTTCCATTCCAGTGAACTTGCCAGTATCTATAGAATCAAAACGAGCATGGGCCAATACTTATGACCGCGCGACTGCTGTTAGAAGGAGTAACAGCCTACGAGGCGAAACATAACGTTCGCTGGACCTGTTCTCCAAACAACGGCGGTACACAAGGACCCGCATGAGCTAGGAATCGCAGTGAAAAAGAAAGAAGTCATCGCCACAAGTTCTTGCAAAACAAGGTTAAAACAAGGTGTAGAACCGCAATGCAAAGTGTTAATGCGCAACGTTTTCTTTTTTTTTCTAAGTTCTCTAGCTGTTTTGGTGGCAAAATCGTGTCCATAACGCAAAAGGCGTGGCGTCTTTCGGACAAGAATACATACGGCTCCGTAGAAAACGAAGTCGGGATGGGCTGACTCGAATTCGGGAGTAAGCCCAATTTCGGGGTCGATATGGAGTTGGGTAACATATGGGCTAGCTTGCAGGGCTTCATTAGCTGGCCGGCGTACACAGGCGAGCGTCTCGGTGAGCGCTTTCTTCGACTCGCCGAACATCGCAGCCACACGTCGAAGCAGGTATGTTCCTCGGCAGAAGTGCTAGCTGCGCGTGTGCTATAGCCGATGGCTTAACAATTTTCTAAGTTTCAAAATCCAAGCTTCACGTAGCTTCTTTTCCTGACGACTCGTGTGAACGGTGACACCGGGTTCTGTTGCGTACGGCCCATCAGAAACACCTGATCGCCTACAAGCCCACGACCGAGAGAGCATCCTCGATGGGAAAACGGCGCATTAATACGCATGCGATCGGCACGCTCTCGAGGGCCACATTTCGGTACGCTCGCCGCCACCTGGTTCTTCGCGTACAACGACGAATTTTTTTTAGGGGCGAAGCTCCTTAAGGCGGCACCCGTTCGTCCCTCGTCGTGCTCGTAGTAGTGAGTAACAAGTCTTACCCTTTGACCTCCAAGGTGGTGCCGGTGGGAGATTTCTCCTGTGCGTTGTTGAACAATAAAAAATTCGCAGCGTGCGCGTTAACTAAAAGCCGAATTCTTCTGTCTCTGTAGAAGTGTAAGTGTTAGCTAAAAGCCGACTTCTTCTGTCTCTCATTCCCATTAGCAGCCATTGTTTACCTCCAAGGTAGTGCCTGGTGAGATTTCTCCTGTGCGTGATTAAACAATAAAAATTTTGTTCAAAACGCCGTTGATTGATGAAATAAACCAACGAAAGACGCCAGATGTTTTGTAAAAACAAAACGAAAGAACGCCAGATGTTTCTAAAGCAAAACGAAAAAGACGCCAGCTGCTTAACGAAAGACGCAAGGTGTTTTCTAAAGCAATGGTTTTCTAAACAATGAAAATTCACAGCGTACATGTAAAATTAAAGTGAGCTGCAAGTCGTCATAACTCATCGAACCTTTAGTATAAACGCGCCCGATCTCACGTCGGTGATGATGTACTGGGCAGAATTCACGGAAGATTCACGGTTTACCGATGAACCTCCGCAGCTTCGCCCACTCATCATCATTCACTCCGTGGATATGCTGTGATTTTTTTTTTTAGTTATAACAAGGAGTGGTTGTAACGCTCCCGCTTTATAAAAACTACAATGCATTGTTGTTTACAGCAACAGCACAACGGTTTTGAATACAATTCACACTCTACCAACTCTACTATGGAAGAGCATGCCGCACCGGTTCTGACCAGCTACAGTCCAACCACAACACCACCATTCCGGTGAATTTCTCTGGGATTATGAAGTAACATAGTAAACTCCACAACCCGTTGATAGATAGCTTAACATAGCTTAACAAGACCCCAAAAAAATGCACGGGGACTAGCATTTACAAAAAGCAATATTCGATGTACAGTAAACCTTTGTGCAACATACAAATATTTATTCCTTCTTGGAATCTCTCGAAGCAAACAGCTTCTAACTAAAAATTTAAATCATGCGTGTTTCCTTGTCAAGTACAAGCCTATTCCACAGATGTAAATATACGGCCCTGTAGGGCACGCGGACTGCTCGCAGCACGAGTAAGGGTCTGAACGTGGCCTCCGCGATTGGCGCCGGCAGCGGCGCGTTGCCGGTGCCAGTCGCGGAGGCCACGCTCGGAATCGCTCCCAGGAGAAGGAGTAAGAAGAGTAGAAGGGATAATTTACAACATGGTTCTAAAACACGCGGCCCGCGGACCTCTCGCAAGCGGCCCGGCCCGCACATGACTATCTTCGCCTTATACATATCTCTTTTTTTTAATAAGCATGTTCACGAGCTATACGTACGTGATTGGTCACAAGCATTGAGACCAGCCACACCCATGCGGTCACCACGTGTTAAAAACTAGGGGTGTGAATAGTAATATCAGAACCGAATCGAATACGAATACAAATAGGGTACTATTCGAACAGTTTTCGAATAGTAAGGCAGCCATTTTCAAAACAGTTCTAGAATTCAACAATTTTTTTTTTGAGCAAAAAGCCACAAGCACTGCCAAAGAACATTACGATTAACTTTAACCGACGAAAAATGCCACAGTTACGTAAAGTGAAGCAAGCTCGCGTAAGCTTGCGACAGCCTACGAGATATTTTGTAACGGTACGTTGAAACACAGCGATTACTTCCCAATCCAAGGTCGTACTTTACTGAGGCATGAAAATATGCGATGTTGTACGAACCCATATCATGAATCTCGGGACGAGCACAACAGATTGAGGCCACTTTCGATTCGGCGACGCTAGAGTTTTAAATGAAAGCATCTTCATGTGTGATTATTGTCAGCGTTGATTTAGCGTTGATTGTAAGCGTTGATTATTGTCATCTGTGATTGTTGTTAATCGATAACCCCGTAAATGGTTGAACTGTATGTATCTTGGTAATACATTAATTAAAACAAGAAAAGTGCTCCCACGATGTTCCGATGTGCTGTTCCTTTGGGGTTTTTCTGTCAGTGCTGATTATTCGGAAAGTATTCGAAAAATACTCGGAATTTCGAATATGTGCTTTTCGATTCGATTGCCGAAACGAATAAGACACTATTCGATTCGTTATTCGAGATTTTTCGGAAACTGCACACCCCCAGTTAAAACATAAACGTGGAACAAAAAAAACTCTATATTTCAAAATCGGCGTCCAAATTTCAGTCATTCCGTAGATCAGCGTCGATATGTTTCGCGAAACCTGACGTCAAATCCACTTCAGAAATGACCCATATATGAGATATATGAAATGCCTGCTTTAGAATGGCAACGTTAGCTGACATGCTGTTAAATCCTCCTCCTACCCCCCCCCCCCCCCCTCTTGTTCCAACGAACCTTCGTTACTGTCTCGGCCCCTGCGGGAGACAATTTCGTGACTGCGGCCCGCTAACTGAGGTGAGTTTCAGATCAATTTTCGCGTTTTATGAAGCTTCTAAGGCTTTCGCCTTAAAATTGCACCGCCATTTTCCCATCTTGTGCTACTTTAGTTTCCTTTTCTCTCCGCGAGCGTTGACCGTTCCATTCCATCCATTGTAGGTGAGAACAATTTACCGCTTGACCAAAAATGGGGGCTCTTTAGAGCGCTTGTGATCAAACAAACAAACAAACAAACAGACAAACAAACAAACAAACAAACAAAAACAAACAAACAAGTACTCACAAACAAACTGATCCCCTGATCTTTGTTCTGGAGCTTCGTGGTGGTGGTGCCGAGTTCCGGATAGCACTGATGAGTTTTCCGGGAAGAAAGAAACCGGGGGCACTAAATGAAGCATTCCATTTCACCCTCCTTTCAGGCGTTGTTCGTTACCGGCTACACAAGCTGAGACTCGTACGGCACGCGGATCACAAGAAGAACATGCGTGCAATATACGCTTTTCACGGTTGCAGCCCACACACATGCGATGACCCCATCCTCCGGACATTCCTGACCGTAATGAACTATCTTAGTAGTTCCGAGCTACTGCGGCCACCTCAAAAGATGCCGCTCCATGCATGGAATGGATGCGTTTTTGCGTCGATTCGCGCCACAATCCGTGCGGCGCGCCCTCTTGGAAACGAAAAAAAAAAGGGGGGAAAAAGAGCGTAACATTATTTTCAGTTTTGACCTGCGAAAAAGTGTGGGCGGCGTACACATACATACAAGCGCGCGCCAGTGCCTTAGTCATGGGTCAGTGATGAACAAAAAAAAGCTTTGTGCGTCGACCGAAGCGATTGTTTCAGGAATGTAGAAAGATGATTTAGATTAGGCACGCTTGAAAGGCGGCCATGGGAGGGCCGTCCAACTAATACGCTGCAGCTTACTGCTAAATTTGGAAGGAGCCTATATAATCAAGCAACGACGGTTGTCGCTTTTTGTGTATATTCTTGGCCAGTATAGGTCAGCACATATTGATGAAACAGCAATTATTATTATATTATTAACTGTCTCCCCTTCGTCTTTTCAGCTTACATTATGTTTTGTTGTGCGTAAACAGTCTTTATAACAATTGCTAAGTCAACATATAACGCTCTGTCATTTTAGGTTTCTTTAATTATTTTCTCCTGCGTGTATTGTCACAATTTTACCATTATTAATATACCTCCACATTACAGCGAATACACAACAGTGGTAAAACGCGTTAGATCATGATTGCACGCTAGCATACACTACATCGAAGGGACTCCGCAGTTGCGCTAGTTTCTCTTCAGGTTTTGTCAGCATATATATAGTTAGGGGTGATACCCGCCGCAGCGTGAATCACTACCCATACAACCGCTTATGTGTTCTTAATATCCTTTAAGTGAACGTCACTAAACGCTAAAGTTTGTTAAATGTGGTGACAGATAAATCGAAGGCTACAACAGAAGACTTTTCGACAGATCCCAGCCCGCGATAAACACGGGGACCGCACGTTTTTCTAACAGCGAGGCTGTTTAAGCTTTCGGTAGCATGTGTTCCGCCGTGCAAAGCCCCACACATCCACATTCACAGGTGGGTATGCGCCACCGGAATTGGGCAAGCGCCGCTACCGAGTACAGCGGGTGCGAAGGTGAAGTGGAGCACGTGAAACGCTTGGAAGAGATAGGGAGAGAGCAAAAGAGAGAGAGGAGAAAGAAAGCGATAGATATAAAGAGAAAAATAGAGATAAATAAACAAATAATAATAATAATAATAATAATAATAATAATAATAATAATAATAATAATAATAATAATAATAATAATAATAATAATACCTGGAGTTTAACGTCCCAAAACCACGATATGATTATGAGAGACGCCGTAGTGGAGGGCTCCGGAAATTTCGACCACCTGGGGTTCTTTAACGTGCACCTAAATCTAAGTACACGGGCCTCAGACGTTTTCGCCTCCATCGAAAATGCAGCCGCCGCGGCCGGGATTGGAATAAAGACATAAACAGATAGAAAGACAGAGAAAGACGTAGAAAGAGACGAAAGAAACAGACGCGAAAAAGAGATAGAAAAAAAAGAGGGCGAAGCAGAAAAAAAGAAAGCAAGAGATAAAGAAAGATAAACAAGAGAGAAAGAAGCTGACAGAAAGAGAGGACGCGAAGAAAGAGAAATAAAGATAGAAAGAGCGAGAAAGAGAAAGAAATATATATATATATATATATATATATATATATATATATATATATATATATATATATATAGAGAGAGAGAGAGAGAGAGAGAGAGAGAGAAAGAAAAAATAGGAAGAAGGAGATAGGAAGAAACAGATACAAAAGAGAGAGACAAGAAACACAGAGAAAGAGAAAGAAAGAGAGAAAAAAAAAGACAAGGAAGACCACCCAGCTCCGTTCTTCCTTCAGGCTTGGCACCATCTAGTGCGATGCTGCCTTTATTTTTATCGCGGCTTTTATGGGAAAAAGATTGAGAGACGGCAGTTGATGATTGATAAATGGTATCTTATGGCACAAGGGCCAGTGGTGGCCAAAGAGTGTCAGGTCATGGTATGGGACGTGACCAATGATGATGTTAGGTGGCTGTATATATAAGGGCCTCAAATTGTTCGCACTGAAGGCCCGTAAAACATATAATGGCTAAAATCATGACAGTGGCGTGAATTGTGTGTGATGAGCATAAATGAGTGGTGCTTGCGATACTAAAATAGAATGTGGAGGTATAGCACGAAAACCTCACGAACGCCCATGAGACAAAGGGCCCTGTAGGAGGCGACTCTGTAGGAGGCGACTCTGCAGTACGTAGGAGGCGACTCTGATTCACGTTGATCAAAACCTCACGCATTCAGTAGTAATTTGCTACAGATACGAAGTGGCAGAGGAGATAGCAGAAGCCTGGAGCGGCGCGCGCGCGAACACCGTACCTACACCTCTCGGCCTCTCGTAGACCACGCAGGGCTGTGATGTCTCCGTGGTGTTACGTGCCCGCACTGACGTCACAGATAACGCACGGCGCGTAGTAGCAAGGAGGCTGCCCTTGTTGCGTTGTTGGTCGATAAATAACTCGCAGCCACCGACCGAGCGAGAAGGAGAGAGGCAGGTAGTAAAGAGGGCAGGCAGTGGGCACGGGAATGAGCAGATCCATGAACAGACGTGCGCGAGCAGACGACGCCGGCTGTATGGATTGATGAAGAAAGGGAGAAAAGGCGGTAGTACTACATCGCGAACACGCGGCTGCCACTGCTGCTGGCGCTGTCTTCCTTCTCGCTGCTGTCTTCGTGTTTCATCGTTCACTTTTTTTTCTTTTCTCTGTTGTTGTTCATTTATCGTCCGCGCGAGGCGACGGCGCGTCGTCCGTTGGCGCCAGCGGGCGACGGCGCTCAGACGTCCAGCCGGCCGGCGGCGTGAGGGAGGGGTCCAGCCGCTACATGCGTTGGCTAGCTTGCCTGACCCCCGTGGCGACCCCACCCGACCTCGCTGGCCTGGCCGATGTCCCCCCCATCCCTCTCGCGCCTTCCTTTCGTTCGTGGCCTCTTCGAGAGAGCCGCCACAAGCTACCCGCCTCCTCCGTAGTGACTCCCATGTACGTACGAGAGGCTGCTAAAGCCTCCGCCGAAGGCCGCCAGACGCCGCCACCGTCCAGTTTAGTGTGGACGAAAAGCGCATTGCGGCGTTTAATTGTACTGGACTGGTAACAGCACTGCGTTGAATTCCTGGCATTGCAGGGACCCCGAAAGCTGGAATAGAAAGCAAACGGTACTGAACCAGAGGCGGTCTCCCATTTGACCCAGAGGCATGGGCGTTGGCAGGGGGGTGCAAAAGGGGCACTTGCCGCCCTCAAGCTACACAAGCACCTGCCCCCCCACCCAAGTTACATCAGCGCTCCCCCCCCCCCCCCCCCTGCCCCAGCCGCGATGCAACACGGGTTTGCAACCCCAAGACCAAATCCTGCGGACGCCCATGCCCAGAGGAGGGAGGGGTCAACCCAGACTAACTGTGCGTATTGAGTGTAGTATACACCAAATTAATCTGTCAATGTTGTGATCCCCAGGAATCATTCGACTGGGTTCGGTACCCCCCGGAAGAGTTTGGAGGAGTTCGGCAGCCCCCGTGGACGAGTTCGGCGGTGGAAGGGGAGCGATCTCATACCCCCCCTCCCTGTTTTCTTCCCGTAACTGAAGCTTTTAGGCAGCGATCGTTTTGCATCGCGTGCTATTGGCATACGTCAATCATCCCTAGAGGAAAAAGAATCACTGCAGCTTCGCACTAGTGGTGGTAGCCTGGCGGAAGGGCGGAGCTATGCGGCCTTCCTTGTTTATCTTTCTTTCCTCTTTCTCTCTGTTTCTTGTATCTATTTTTGGTATATGTTTCTTCTTTATAGTTTTCTTTTTCTCTCTATCTTTTTCTTTCTCGCTCTTTCTATCTTTATTTCTCTTTCTTCCCTTTCCTCCGCGCTCTCTCTCTATCTATCGCTTCCTCTTTCTCTCTATTTCTTTCTTTCTCTCTCTCTTTCACTCTGCTTTTTCCTTTCTATTTCTTTGTTTCTCTCCATTTCTCTCTTTCTTGTTCTGTCTTGCTCTCTGTTTTTGCTACCTCTTTTTCGTGTCTGTTTCTTTGTATCTCTTTCTCTAAATCTTTCTATGCCTTTCTCTGTCTTTGTATTTTTTATTTTCTCCCCTCTCTCCTTCACATGTTTCGTGTGCTCCACTTCGCCGAGCATAGTTTTCGTTTAACGCTCGCAGATACTGTACACGGTAGTGGGACCTGTGCAGTTTTGCAGACGAAGCACAAGTTACCGATAGCTTAAACAGATTCGGTGTTAAAAGTTTAGTATGCTTGAGAACCTGAAGGAAGGGTGGGCGGCATCGAACCCGTGACATAGGCCGGGATGTGTTAACGTCCTTTTGCATTACACTACCTCATAATTAATGAGAACTAACAGACAATAATGCCAATGAAAGTATAGGGGATGTGATTTTTAGTAATGAGGATATAAATGCGAAGAAAGTAAAATGGACGAAAAGATAACTTGCCGCCGGCAGGGACCTTTTAAAGTTATCTTTTCGTCCACTTTACTTTCTTCACATTGATATCCTAATTACTGAAAATCACATCCCCTATACTTTCATTGGCGTTATTGTCTGTTAGTTATCATTAATATTGTGTCTAACAAAGAAAAACGAGCTTTTAAAAGTCATCTTCTTTCATCGCCTCATAATGTGTTTTAAGAGTAGACTTTACATAGGAAGCTGCTATCTGAATACTGGATGATAATTAATCGGCATACAGTAAGAGAAATTTCCTTCGCTTTTTTTTTTAATTTTGCGTTGTTCAAAAAAGAAAAACAGTCAGTCTTAACGAAAGAAATTTACAGGCCATTTAGCGGCTCTGGAAATCCGTTTCTATTTAGAATAATTGTAGTAGCACCACGTTTACAACTACTTATTCATCTGCGTAAGACGCTTTCAAGATTATTAATCCCGAGCACAGGCACCTCAGTGGATATATATATATATATATATATATATATATATATATATATATATATATATATATATATATATATATATATATATATATATATATATATATATATATACGTGCGCGGGCCGACGACCTTCGACGTTTCAGTCGGGCCACTAGGGGAGCCTTCGGCGCTGACGTCGCACGCACGAACTTTAGGTTGCTGCACCTCATTGTCTCGACGGGGAAATTGGCGCCACTTGATTTTTTTTCTTCGACACTTGCGCAACCCTCGGGTGCAGTTGCAGCGTCATCGTCTTCCCGTCTTCTGCCCCTGCGACTTCGATTACTACCGGAGTAATGAAAGGAACTACAGTGACCTCGCGCATATTTGTTTATGTCAATGTCCCGAACAGTTTCCATAGCAGAGTACACGATACTCTTGATCGCGAACCATTTTTCAAGTGAAGCTTGTATTGACTTACTTGAAAAGCTGGTGGTTTTCCAAAAAGCCCCATAGCCATGGCGAGCACCAAAGAAAAATAATTACAACAAAATATATTTTCTTTCCGGAGCTGGGGTTTCAACCCGGATCCTCCCGAGTCCCCGGTTGGAAAGCGAGTATCTCAACCACTAGGTCACGCGTCCATGCTTGCCCAGTGTGAACTGGACCGAAGCATACGAATTAGGGGTGTGCGAATGGTGTGGAATGCCTTCGGAAAACTGACGTAATTCTGGTATCGTTTTATGCCAAGCCGCACACTGGCTCATCTACCCGATTAAGATTGGGATGGATTCACTTCCTTCGAACTCAGCACTCAGGGTGCCCTATATTAGTCGGTGGCGACTTTAATGCTCCGCACGTGGCATGGGGGTATCCCACATCATCAGCTCGTGGGAATCATGTCTGGGACACATTTGTGGATGCACACTTCCAGCTGCTGAACGATGTTACAATCCCAACGCGCCGTGCTGACCAACCGCACGCTTCATCGTACTCGCCCGATTTGTCATGGTGGTTAGGATCCGGCGCAATTGGATGGCAACGTGAATCGGACTGCTGGGGAAGTGACCATTACCCCATCTTTCTCGAATTTCCCACCCACGGACACTCCCGACTTCGCCGCTGTTGTCGAGTTGTTCACTGGGACGCCTTTCGAGAGGCAGCACTCATACCACAGGACCAGTCGCCGCAAGATCTTCAAGATTTTCTTCGAAAGGCACTGGATTCGGCAACTAAAACGTCCTGGGTAGATGAAAGCCGCCCGGCCCCAGACTTGCAGCTGTTGCGCCTTTGGGCGGCCCGGCGCCGGGCTGAACTTGCTGCGGTGCGCGATCCTACGTCGATAGAAGCAAAAATTCAAATGCGGAGTATCGCGGCACAAGCTCATCGGCATGAGCGAAGACTGGACAGAGGACGATGGCTAGATTGGTGCGCGTCTCTCGGACCCTCGTCACGCACAGCCTCTGTCTGGCGTACGTTTCGTGCAATGGAGAAGGGCCAACGTCAGCCCGACCCAACGGCTTCGGTGCTTCTAGCCACTGCGGATACCCCGTTGCATGCTACACAACAAATCGCCCGGACGTTGTTCCCACACTATGATGTACTTCCTTCCCCTATAAATGACCATGTGACCCTGCCTTCGACGATAGGCCAACAACCTAATTCAGAGGCAGTTGCTGAAATCCAAGCACCATTCACAATGGCCGAGTTGATAGCAGCTATCGACGCGTCTAAACCACGGACGACTCCTGGACCGGACGGATTACCTTACGAGTTGTTCAAAAACCTGAATGAGACATCCTTGGCCTCGCTTCTGGATAACATCAACCACGTGTGGGCTGAAAGCGATATTCCTGCTTCTTGGACGCACGCGGAAATCATACCGATACCGAAACCAGGAAAAGACCCTACTAATATACGCAACCTGCGCCCTATCGCCTTAACAGCGACTGTCTGCAAATTAACGGAGAAAATGCTCTCTACGCGAATAACCTGGTGGCTTGAACAATTCAAATGGTACCATCCTGCACAAATTGGATTTCGCACGCACTTGGGCACAGAAGATGGACTTGGAGCGCTTACTGGCATGGTCTTGGCAGGCAATAGGACACGCCGGGTGCGAACAATATTAGCCATGGATGTGCACAAGGCATATGATGAAGTTAGCCACAGTGCCATACTTGCCATTATGCGTTGCGTGGGACTACCCGAGCGCGTGTGCACCTTCGTACACAGGTTCTTGACTCAACGAACGTTTGCTATTCGTGTGGCGGGAAACGCAACCGGCACCTTTAACTCAAAACGGGGAGTGCCACAGGGATCAGTACTTGCACCATTGCTCTTTAACCTGGCAATGCTACCCCTCGGATGGGCTCTGGCAGCGATCTCGGACGTGTATTACATCATATACGCCGACGATATCACAGTGTGGAGTGTTCACAACGACCTTCAACGACAGGAATCGGCGTTACAAGAAGCTCTTAACACAGCCGACGAGTGGTGCAGATGCATAGGATTGACCCTCTCAACAGATAAGACTCTCTACATGTCGGTTGCCAACAGCTGGGGCCGGCGACGACTTGTAAACACGCCTATTCAGCTGACATTATCTGGACGTCCTCTTACGCCAGCTCCCCAGCTACGCATATTAGGCGTTGTCATTACGGCAAATGGATCTGCAAAAGCTTGGATTCGCGAAATTAAGCAACAAGCGCACCAGGTGCTCCATCTGATACGACGAATCAGTTCCAAGGCTGGAGGTGCCCGCACGAAGATTGCCCGTTTACTTGTTCGAGCAGTGCTGCAGCCTCGCCTTATTTATTCGGCTCAATTTCAGCACCTTACAGTGAGGGATTGGGCCCGTTTAGAATGCATCAACAGAGAAGCGATGCGCGTCGTTACCGGGCTTCCACGATGCACACCTATCCCGATACTTCAGGAAGAGGCGCAACTAAACACCATCGACGAGTTGATTTATCAACGCCGACAAGCAAGGGAACTCAAGCCGTCATTTCTACCACCTGCTGCTGACTTAGCGGCATATATGGGCAATCCAGTGTCTGTCTCGCCACCTTCAATAGTAAGCCTTCCACCGTGGGATCACCGGCAACTAACGGATAACAAACCTATTGGCCGCCTCCGAAATCCAGTCCCTCGTCCAACGACTACATTCCGGCGCCACATTGAAGAAGCAGATGCCGCACTCCCGACAGGATCAGTGGTGGCCTATACTGATGCGAGCTGCACGGACACGCAGGTGGTTACGTCAATCGTGGTGCCGGGGCACCAAAACCTGTGTGTCAATCGATTGTACCTCCTGAGAGCTCCGGTTCCATCGGTCAGTGCTGAACTTCTGGCAGTACGACACGCAACAAAGTTGGTGAGCGCGGCTTCCGCATCGTCGTCATCCTTTACTATAATACGCACAGACTCTACATCAGCCATAAAGGAGCTCCGCAAGGTATATAACGCGCACACTTTCGCAGGTGATATACAGCGTATAACTGCACAGATGCCTGGCCAGATAAGGATACAGTGGATACCGCGGGACACCATTTCTGCTCACATACAAGCTGACACCGCCACCCACAGTGAGCTGCCACGTACTCTAGAAGCTCCTTTCCCGAGTGATCCCCGGGGTGAGTTCCTCCACCGCAAGGAGATTCTCCGCCGCACCACACGAGATTTAATTCCACCGTGTGGTTCAAACCTCCCAGGCGGGCTTACCCGCCAGGAGGAGGTGGTGTTGCGGAGACTTCGTGTGGGGGCGGCACTTACTCCGTCGGTCACATATGCCTGGCCACAACATCTGCATGGACCATTTGGGGATACTTGCCCATTCTGTACCACCGAAGCGTCCGCGGTTACAATCAAGCACCTGTTGTGGACATGCCCTGGCCTGAATCAGATACGGCGGCGCTACCTGAGAACAGTGGGCCTTCATCCGACAAGACCACCAGATTATGATTTGTGGCTCTATGGGCCCCACCATAGAGCATTGTTGATGTATGTAGCGGAAGCCGGCCTCTACCTGTATATTTAACTGTGTATGCCGTTGGGCAAACTCTCGAAATTAAAAAAAAAAAGAAACGAATCGAACACGGATCGAATAGCGATGACACCGAATTGAATGCGATACGTATCGAATACCATTCGAATAGCTCTCGAATAGTAAGGCAACCATTTTCACAGTAGCCGTAGAATGACAACGTAACCATTTTTCGAAATAGCCCAATAATTCGACAACATCAAATTTGAAAGAAATATTCACTAGCTTTAACAAAGGAACATTGCTATAGCTTGGAACATATTGGAACATAAAGGAACATATTCACTAGCTTTAAAGGATCCTTTAACCGACAAAACACACACACACGCGCACACACACACACACACACACACACACACACACACACACACACACACACACACACACACACACACACACACACACACACACACACACACACACACACACACACACACACACACACACACACACACACACCCACACACACACACACACACACAATTTGGCAAACTGAGGCAAGCTCGCACAGCAGCAACTAGAGCCTTAGAAATATTTTCCAGCTGCAGATTGAAATACAGGAGTGACTTTAGTATTCAGTGTGGCACTTTGTCAACACCTGTTTAATAAAAGCTGATATATAAATGCGACACAATATTCATGAGTCAACAACATCATGAATGTCACGATGAAGGTAGTGAATTGATGACTCTGTCGCTTCGGCGACAATGGAGTTTTAAGCAAAAACGCCTTCATCCTGTAATCATTATAGCGCCAATAGTTCCGTAAAACCTGGGGCTGCATGCATGTTGATAAGCCGATGATTAAAATAAAAAAACGTTACCCCCCCCCCCCCCCTCTCCGTTTGAACGTTTCGTTTTTTCGACGTTTTTTCATCGGTACTTATTATTCAAAAAATCTTCGGTATTTTCAATATGCACTATTCGATTCGAGTGCCGAATCGAATATAACGCGATTCGATTCATTATTCGAAATTTTCGAATATTGGCACACCCGTAACATGAATGCGTTCTACCGGCGATACAGAAAACAACTGGGAAGCAGCACACTTGCTATGGGCGCTTCATAGCAATATTTCGTGATGGCGGACTAAAAGCGATCTCCTGGAAAACGCATAAGGTCGATATCGGGAATTCCAACTTCAAGAACACCGAATTCCTAAACCGCGTTTCCGTGATCGCCTGATGGTCCTTTCATTGGGCTGAAGAACGCTGGTAAGAACGCGAAAGACGCACCATGCCGGTTCACCCTGAAAGCAGCGCTCCCGGAACGGCCGCTGTAATAAAATTGAACGCTTCCGTTAGGATGGAGCATTGCGCAATGCGAAAGAAAGAAAGAGAGAGAGAGAGAAAGAAAGAAAGAAACAAAGAAAGAAAGAAAGAAAGAAAGAAAGAAAGAAAGAAAGAAAGAAAGAAAGAAAGAAAGAAAGAAAGAAAGAAAGAAAGAAAGGCAGTAGGTCAGCCGCGCCCTCGCCAAGCATCGTTTGTCCATATTTCCCCGATAGCGCAATAGCTCCTGAATTTTTTAAAACCACCTTGGAAGAGCTGTAATTTTTAAAACAGGTAATACGCGTCGTAGCCTCCCAGAATAACCACAAGATTTTGTGCAATCTCGGAGGCCACGCCGAGATTGTAGCAACGTTATGGTGATCACTGATCAGCATTGAATGTATACATCAAAAGTTGCAGAGCAAAAAAAAAAACAAGAAAGAAACGCAAGAAGGAGGATGTAGGTTAACAGATACGCGCTGCATATGTAACGCCACAATAACATAAGTTAATTTCGCATTCTTTTAAAATGGAATAAACGTATTTGTTGAACTTTGAGTGAATACCCTGAGCTCCTATAGTGTCTTAGAAGGATCAGATGCGACTCTGTATTGTGCGAGCGGACTGATTTTATCAGTTGGCAGTCATTGTTTGCCGGGTTATTATTTCGTGTTTTGTTTCCATGTAACTGAAGTTCGTTGTCATTCTCGTAAACGTATGTCTAGTAAGGAAATGTTACGTTGAATTGTTATTGATGTTAACCGTCTGTGATAAATTTTTTAGGGGCGAAGCTCCTTAAAGGGGTGGTGCCACCAAATTTGTGGCTTGCGCGTTCTTTGCTGTAAGCGTTTCCTATAGCTCCAGAAAGCATGATGCACGCACCAAGATTCATGTATTCTCGCTAAATAATTTAATATCGCGTTTTGATTTGGACAACTTTCGGTTTCGGTTTCTGGGCGCTGAGGTTGGGCAGTGACGTAGAAGTGTAGGAGGCGTGGTCACGTGACCACACGAGGCTGTGACGCACTTAGCCAGGAAGCGATCGAAACTCGGCGAGTGATGTAGCAACCGATGCTTTGTCGGTAATATAGTGAACTAGAATATATTCTAGTTCACTACAGCCGGTACGTACGTTGCGGAAGTGGCGGAGGTCCGGAGGTCACTCACGTTACTACAGCAGATTTGGTGTGAGGTCACTACAACTTTCGTTGCCCTTCCTACAGATCTACGTCAGCGTTGGCGCGCTGGCGATGGGTTTCGATCGGGAGAATGGGCATTTAGGTACACTTTGGAAGTGAATTAAAATATATTCTAAACGTCTGCTGTGTCCGACCCTTCGTGTGGAATGTCCTTGCATACAGAGGAAACCCACAACAGGCTTGTTATAGCCTCGAAATTTGATGGCACCACCCCTTTAAGGCGGCACCCGTTCGTCCCTCGTAGTCGTAGTGCGTAACCAGTCGTAACGCTAGTACCAGATCTTGACCTCCAAGGTGGTGCCGTTGAGAGATTTTTCCTGTGCGTTGTTGAACAATAAAAAATTCGCAGCGTGCGCGTTAACTAAAAGCCGAATTCTTCTGTCTCTCATTCCCCATTAGCAGCCATTGGCATGTTCCAGTAGGAAACGTTAGTAGAAGTAGAAGTGTAAGTGTTAGCTAAAAGCCGACTTCTTCTGTCTCTCATTCCCATTAGCAGCCATTGTTTACCTCCAAGGTAGTGAGTGCCTGGTGAGATTTCTCCTGTGCGTGATTAAACAATAAAAATTTTGTTCGAAACGCCGTTGATTGATGAAATAAACCAACGAAAGACGCCAAATGTTTTCTAAAAGCAAAACGAAAGAACGCCAGATGTTTCTAAAGCAAAACGAAAAGACGCCAGCTGCTTAACGAAAGACGCCAGATGTTTTCTAAAGCAATGGTTTTCTAAACAATGAAAATTCACAGCGTACATGTAAAATTAAAGTGAGCTGCAAGTCGTCATAACTCTCATCGAACCTTTAGTATAAACGCGCCCGATCTCACGTCGGTGATGATGTACTGGGCAGAATTCACGGAAGATTCACGGTTTACCGATGAACCTCCGCAGCTTCGCCCACTCATCATCATTCACTCCGTGGATATGCTGTGATTTTTCTAAACACACAGTTGATGTGCTTGTCTCCTCGCCCTTCCGATCTGTGTTCGCAACCTTGGTATCTCGTGTCCTGGTGAAGTTACCACTATGTTGATGTACACGATGGAAGAGTATGCACACCTGCCTATTCCCAATTGTGTCAATTGTGTCAACAAGCTATGTGCGTTTGTTGTTATGTTGATCACACTTCTGCTATTCGCCCTACGAAAAAGTGTTAGTTTTTGCGATGTACAATGGTGAAAATGTGAATGTATCCCTGAACACTGATATGCCACGCATAATGTATGCTCTGTACATAGTATAAATAAATTTTTAAATGCGAAGCATTTCTTAGCGAACCTCAGCCACTTTGGCTGTTTCTATCTACGTATCTATCTCTCTATCTGGCCGTCTGGGCGCTCTCGTGGTCGTCTCCATAACTTACAATATACCAAAATTGGCATAGCAGGGGATCAGTGTATGACGAACACGATCCACTGGTCATGACATGCATAACGCAAAATACCTGTCGCGAACGTCATGAAACCCTTTCTCTCAGTCACGCGTGGCACATACCCGTAAACCAGAGTTAATGTTGTGCGGGTATGTGCCACAGGTGATACAGCGTCTCAAGCAACACATGCAGTAACCGCGAACACACACATTGACACGCAAGGAAAGTGTTAATAATTATAATTGTTGGGATTTTATGACCCAGAACCACGATATGATTATGAGAGGCGTCTTTGCGAAGGGCTCCGGAAATTTTGAACATCGGGTACGTATTCTTTAACGTGTACCGATATCGCACAGAACACGGGCATCTAGCATGCATACTGCCCCCATCGAAATGCGACCGCCGCGGCCGAGCTCTAACCCGCGACCTTTGGGTCAGCAGCCGAGCATCTTAACCGCTACACCACCGCGGCGGACGCAAGGAAAGTGAAGAAACAGAAGACAGAACACCCCTGGGAGACGCTCAACTACTATCCACTCGTACACGTGCTACGCAACGCGGACCACGTGGATTGCGCAAAAACCGGCGTCAATGCTTCCTACAATAATTCTGCTGAGAGAATCCTCTCTTCATACCGGTGACATCAACATTGATTTATCAAGACCCAACAACGACTGGTTCTTATACTGCGTGAAAGACGGATTGGATGTGGACAGTGCATCAAAACACCTCGCTGCCACGTCCACGACAGGATGCATCATAGATAATTTCATCGTAACAGGCATCCAGGATTTCCACCAGCTGCACTACACCTCGCCCTTCACTACACTTAGATTCCTCATAGCCGCGATCACGAAGAAATCCGATTAACAAGTTCGTTCCAGCTGCTGGTGATCACTGATCACGGTGATGATGACCTTATTCGAGAACTGCCAAGAACACCTTCTACACATGGATAGCGCCAGTCCATGTTCATTCTTCCTGTGTCCCTGTCTTGCTTATTTGCGCTTACCAGTTTTACCGTCAAGTTCTACACATACACACGGGTTCTTGAAACGTGCATACGTTCTCCGTCATAACGGACAAGTATAAGCATAACAACTGTAACTGTGACTGTAACGTACGTGCAATGCGCCTGCGCGTGCCACTCGGCTGTGTATACATCTAGGGAAACTTTCCTGAATGAAGCTTAGTTGCGAGTAACGCCTGTCCTGTGCATCTGTGTCCCTTCTTTGGTATCCCGGCCGCGGCGGCTGCATTTTCGATGGAGGCGAAAATGTTTGAGGCCCGTGTACTTAGATGTAGGTGAACGTTAGAGAACCCCAGGTGGTCGAAATTTCCGGATCCCTCCACTACGGCGTCTCTCATAATCATATCGTCGTTTCGGGACGTTAAACCCCAGACATTATATATTCTTTCTTTGTCCTGTTCGGATTCGCGCTATCCAGTATTGAAGAATAAAAGCACTATACCGCGTCTGGTGTTCGTAACACCCATGTTGATGTTGCCATCATTACGCAACTGTAAACAACTGGCTATATAATACGTATACGACTCATCAAAATATAAGTGTGCGTATGCCACTTCCATATTTCTCTAGCGTCATTCTGTAACTTTTCGCTCAATGTGAAAAATTACGCAGTCACCATCCCGCGTATGCTTCGCATAACATCGATTCCCACGGTACGTGGGATCTGCGGAATTTTTTCTTAACAGTTTAATTGTTGTATAACTACCTCCAGCGCTTGCGCGTATTGGTTCCCTTATGAGTGTATCCGTTTGCATGCCGTTAAACCTTCGCCTATAGTCACGTGGTACAGCTGCTGATCACTTACCGTTATGTCACATCTGGAACACAAGCGCTGCGACGGCTGAAGGTCAACGCGACGCGATGAATGACCTTGCGAGACATGTAGGTGTATAGAGCTTGCGCTCTAAAAGTGTTCATCATTGATGCGTGCTTGACCATACAGTGGGGCGGCGGAGAGACCTGGGACCACAGAACCTATCGTTTTAGCTGAGAATTCTTTGTGAAAACATAATTGTTGCAGTTACAGTGCCGCACTGAAGAGTCAATACCCAAGTGACCTATGATCAGCTATGACAACATTTTAGCGAACTTTTATGATATGTGTGGACATTTCAATTGCGTGAATACTTGTGTTTTGTCAACTTTTCTGTGGCGTGGACAGATTTTTGTATTGAAGTACTTGGACCGTGTGCGTCAGTGTTGTACTATGTGCCTTTGCATATCCTTGTGTTTGTTTTCTACTTTGCGAAGACAACATTGTGCAAGCGAAGAGGAACAGCCGGCGCTACGCATGGCACCAACCTCTGCTTATATACATTTGATAAAGAAAAAAGACCTCCCACACGGAAAGACATGGTTACGGATCTGAAACCTCTGCCTCATGTTGCTGGGCTGTCCGACAGCCAGCAAAGCGTATAGCCGTCGTCGACCAACCTTTTGCCTGAAGCTGCGAGGGCCGTGGCCTTCCAGCAACATTATGGAAGCGAAAGACATAGTGCACGGAGGAAGGGAAAAGATAGGAGGGAGCATTACGTCACGCAGCCAGCCTTGGCAAGGCAACTCGTTTTGAAGCCAGCAGTGTCGGCCCAACGCGTGACCTTTTGCGTCAAGATCATGCAAGAAATGAGATTTTGTGAGACTTCGGGTATGGAGCCCGGTAGCTTTTAATCGAAGCGCGCTCGTTCGGCCCAGACCGGCCGGCTCACGGAGGAGGTTCAAAAACATACACTGTAAAAAACAGAACTCCACCGGTAGTATACTAAAACCTACCGCGCGCTCTGACGTTTTGATCACGTGTTGGGCCGACACGGTGGGCTCCATACAGTCGCATTGCGCAATGCTCGCTCCTCCCTTTTTTTCTTCCTCCATGCAAGAGTGACCATCGGCGTCGTCAAGGCGATTGATGCGAAAAATCATCACAATATGACGTCACAATTACGTATAGTCATGACGTGGAAAACTAAATGAGGTACAAAAAAGCTTCCAATGCGTCCGATCCCCCAGATGCAGTGCAAAACCACGCTGTGTGCAGAAAGCTTTCGGGGGGGAACCAGTACAGTCGACTTAAAGAGAAAGATGAATTTAGCCTTCCAGTCGACTTAGGAAATGCCTAAGGGTCCATGTGACTTTTCAAAGGCATCGAGTTCGGACGCTACGCAGCTTTTCTGCGAGCCTGAGTCGATACCACGCTTGACGTTTGACACTCAGATTAACTTCTCTGTTTTTAAAGAGCGAAGCTGTTTAAGCTAGCCGTACTTTGTATGCCATACCACGATTCATAAACGGGTATGTGCCACAGAAATTGTGTAAATCCCACTATACTCACCACTGGTCCACTAAAAAGGAAGAAGGCAACCGTTAGCCCAACACTAGGGAACGGGAAAGGCAACGGCGGCTGCGAGGAGACCCCGAAGCGATGGAAGGCCTACGCCAACAACGACGTGCCCGTAGATCTATGAGAGGTACGAGCGCTTGGTCTCAGCGCGAGTTTCTGTCTGAAGTTTGGACATCCGTGTCGTGTCTGTGACTGTCTGCGGTTTAACTCGAACCTCTATAGCGCTGAGAATCAACGTAGAAACAACCTAGCATCACCTAGCTAAAGCTTAGCAACGTCCTAGAAGCAACCTAGAAACAATCTCCATCACCTAGCTAAGGCCTAGAAACAACCTAGAAGCAAACAGATTGGTTTTCGGAATCGTCCAGTTTCGCTGTTTCAAGGCTCGCGCGGCTTAGTGCTTAGTGCAAGCTTTGGCAAATTTTTAACATTTTTTTGTCAATTTTTTAGTTATGCCACAAGGAAAGCGGAAATGCCATATTTTAGTCAAAAGTAACTGAGAAAGACATGAGTCATTTTGTTGAAATTACTCGGTTGAAGTGATTCATTACATTGCTCATTACAGACAAAAAAGTGACCGCTCAAGCACGTGTGGCCCCGGTGTTTACCGCAGGTTGGATCTATGAAGTTGTCTTCTGTTGCAGCTGCTTTTCATTTCTCTATCATCACATTTAGGAGACGAGTGCTTCAGACTTTGCGTTTGGTCACGTTAGCCTAAAGGAGTACTGACACGATTTTGAGGCACCCCAAAAGCGACATTTTTCGTTTCCGTGATGTGCACTATCAACGCCCTCCACACACGGGAGCCAGACAACACGTATAAAACATTTTACACTGACTTTAAAGTTTTCGTCACCCAGCGTGCGCAAGCCAGCCCCACCGCAATGGACATTATCTCGACGAGTCAACACAGTTCACTGGGTTGGCGAAGTCTGCGTCCTGCGCGCAGCCTACATCGCAGAAGTTTCAATACACGGTTACCGCAGGAAGTGCTTGACAAAAAAAAAAAAAAAAAAGACATGCTTGAGGCCATCACGCCTGTGTTTCTTACCCGAAGAAATAGTCATTAATCGCAATAGGTGAGAAAATAAAGCGAGTACCACTTAGCAAGCCACGGATTTTTAGTCCCAAAGTCATAAAAAAAACGCTTAAACATGCTACTAAGAACTAACATACACATCGCCCCGCCACGGTGGTCTAGTGGTTATGGCGCTCGACTGCTGACCCGAAGGTCGCGGGATCGAATCCCGGCCGCGGCGGCTGCATTTTCGATGGAGGCGAAAATGTTTGAGGCCCGTGTACTTAGATTTAGGTGCACGTTAAAGAACCCCAGGCGGTCGAAATTTCCGGAGCCCTCCACTACGGCGTCTCTCATAATCATATCTTGGTTTTGGGACGTTAAACCCCAAATATTATTATTATTAACATACACATCCCCTTGTGTCATCAAAAAAAATATGGAGCAAACTCTCGCTTTACGATTGTTACAAACAGGTGCTTACCCTTCACGTATCATTTATTCACGATTCATAAGTGAAATAAAGCCGGGTTGCCTTCGATGTGGGCTCCCGAGATGTAATTTACAACATATGCTGTGGCAATGCCCCATGCTGCGCGCGGCTGCAGGGTCTCCAGCCACTGAAGAAGAATGGACCACTCTCCTCACCAGTCCCCAAGAGGACGACCAACTTCGGGCTGTCCAGAGAGCCCACGACCTGGCCGTCGAGTTTAACCTCCCGGTCCCGTCGTGGACGCGGCCCGCGGACGAGCCCTGACTCGCTCTTCTCAGGACCAAATAAAGTTCAGTTCAGTTCAGTCAGCGAAGACAGTCATCTGCGGGCCGGGCCACCATTGAAAGGTCGATGCGCCGCATGCAGCTCACGTGCCGTGCGGCTTGAGACCGCTGATTTACAGCATTACAATGGGAGAGCACCCGCGGCTGCCCCTGCATTTGATATGTTTGACAGAAACGGTTGACGATTCCGTGCACTGTGCAGGAGCGGTAAGCTGTGCTTCATGGGTAGCATGTGTTCGGAAAAAGTTTGTTTCGACGTAGGACGCTATAAGAACACAGTGGGTACAGTGTTTATGCAGGAAGGACAGTAACGCATACAAATAACTAAGTACTACGTGCATGAATTTTTTTACAGAAATGTCAAAGTACACATTATGTCCATAACGCATGCTAATAAGAACTAACATACACACGTTTATCACAAACATATCTTCACACAATATACATGACTCAGTGAACATGCAGGCATATATGTGCAACAGATGTTATAGTGAATGTAATTTACGTAATTGTACAAGAACTCAAACTCAAACTAAAAAATTACGACACTGCAGAATGCCCAGATATTTTCCTGTATACCGAGAGCGTTGTGACACCTAGTATCTCTATGGTGGGGGACCATTGCAAAGTCAACGTGATGTTAATACGTCCGGCAGGGTTTCCAATGAATAAATACTGACTTTTGGCGAGTTTAAACGAGCACCGGAAATCACACCGAAGTGGGAAAAGGCATTCAGGACGTGCTGCAGTGACTGTTCGTTGTTTATGTACAGAGTAATATCATCGGCATATGCAGTTACTTTAACTTCAGTGCGGCCATGGAGGGATAAGCCACGAAGCTGTGGATCTCGTTCGATAGCCTTTAAAAAGGGTTCCAAGGCAAGGACGAATAAGACGGGGGAGAGAGGACAACCTTGACGGACTCCTCGTGTAACCTGGAATGGGCGGCTCTCGCGCGAATCTAGGAAAAGGGTACTCTCGGAGCTAGCGTACATAGCATGAATGAGGCGGATGAACTTGGTATTGGAAAACGGAACGCTTGTAAGACGTTGTATAAATAGGTATGTTCAACGAAATCAAAAGATTTTTCCTGATCTAAGGAAACCAGTAACCCCTGGGCGCATCGTCCAATGGTGTACTGTATTATGTCACGCGTGAACCAGGTATGACTATGAACAAAGTCCTTCAATGCTCTGCTATGAATGTCGCGGCCTGGAATGGAACAGACTTGGTGGGGAGCTATTAGCGATGGAAGAGACGGACTGGTGCGGCGTACCAGAATGTTAGCGAGGAGTTTGTAATCCACATTTAAAGGGCCCCTCACCAGGTTTGACAATTTTGAGCTGACGAGCGCAATGCATGCACTGGGCGTTCACGATTACGTCTGCCAAAATTTGCAACGCTACGCGCCACGTAAATGGGTCAAATTTCAAGCTGAACGCCGCTTGCCCTTCTTCTCGCGGCCGCGCGCCCAGAGAATGAGGGGATGACGTACATGAGAGAATGGCCCTACGTATATGGAAGTGCTGTGACGTCGCTCCTCTTCGTAGACGACTGTGCTCTGACGTCGCTAACAGTAGCACGTGACACTGCAATAATTATTTGACACGACGTGTAGTTGGTGTAATTTGTTGCTTGATTGGATAAATAAAACTTGAGAGCAATAATGAAACACCCAAGCGGAATGTGTGCGTTTTCTGTTTTCATTTTAACTGCGAATCGCAGCGAGATTCGAGACTAATCTACCTCCGTTTCGCACGCGTTCGTGTTCTCGCGCTTTGCGCATCGTGCAGACGCCACCGTTAACAACGAAACTAATTTTCTAGTGCGTTCCAGCACTCATTAGGCTCATTTATCCTCCCGCGTCTAACTAGATGTTCCTGCGGCACACCGCTAGTCTCGCGTCCGTAAAAATGTTGCAGCTTTCGTGCTCAGTAATAGGTTGAAAAGCCAAGTGATCGGCGAGGGTGCATTCGGCATAGCTTGCAGAGATGAAGCTCAAAGAACGCCGCCACAACACAGCTCGCGTCTCGGGGGCTCGGGCTGGTTCGGGCACGTCATGCGCTCGTGACATTTTGTGCGCATGACGTGTTCATGCGTATGCGTTATGTGATCCTCCTGCTCGCGTGCCGAAGAGGGCAGGGAAGGGATTTGGCCTGCGAAGGCTACGCGGGGCGAGCGGCAAGGGTTTGCAGCTCGCCTCCTCGCATCATGGTTTCGCGCCGCTACAAATTATTGTTTTTCTCAGCTTCTAACCGACCGATTAGAAATATTCTTGTGGCATAATGCTCTTAATTGGGCTCGCGACAACTTGCAATGTCTAACTAAAATTCTTTAGGTCACCTGGTGAGGGGCCCTTTAAAAAGGTGATGGGCGCCAATCTTCGGGTCGCGTGGGTTGGGAGTCTTTCTTGGGTATCAGTGTGATACGCCCGCTACGGTACGATACAGCAACACCGCGGTTTTACTGCTCATATGCCGACACAATTGCGGCACGGCTAGGTATACGTTATTTTCAAAAGCCGCCATTGTCGTTCCAGTTCATTCCGCAGATTTTATCCAAGTTTCTTACTAACGTTAAATTATTTACATACAACTTAAGAAGTGGTGGCGGTTTGCTTTTCGCTTGCTTGATATCCTTTAAGCTAAAAAAAAAAAAAGATGAATACCTTTCTAAAGCTTAGAACGGCAGAAAGACGCGCTAGTTCACAAGTATTCATCACGAAGAATGGTGGGCGCGCAAAGATGGACCCAACGGAAGAGAACGCGACAACAAATTTAAACGCCGGAAATTAGCTGAACGCGACGCACAGTGGCGGGAAAGAATGTACACACAAAACTCACCTGTGCGTGATTACCAAGTAAGAAGCGCCACTTGTCTATCGGTCAAAAATGCGGTATTACGCGAGAGATAACTCTCGCGTAATACACAACGCAAAGGACAAGGGACGGTTGAAAAGGAAACAGGACAGGCGCTGACTCGCAACTAAGATTAATCACATACGATCGGAATATATCGATCGGAACAAGACACGCGAGTCAGGGCCTGTCCCGTTCTCTTTTCAACCGTACCTTGTCGTTTGCGTTGTTCAACATGATGAAATATGCTTGCTGGCAAAACCTGAAGGCAAACTAGTGCAAGAGCGGAGACCCTTCGAGGTAGCGTATGCCATTATAGATTCTTTATTACAGGGTGCTTCAAGAAATGTTTCTGAAGATCATCAAAAATAAGGGAACTAGACTATTTGCTCACTGCCTTCATAATTACTTTTTTTCTGTGGTGTGAGACATCTTGAGATGACTAGACACAGCGATTACGACATCGTAAATGTTCTAACGTATCATATAATTAATGCTAGCGTCGATAATTGTGACCATTTTAGTGTCACTTCGAAACGCCCGCCTAAAATAATAATAAAATAATGCCCCACCGCAGTAGAGCGATTGAGATCACGTGCGCTCAAGTTGCGGTGACGTTGAAAGCGCTGTTTTCAAAACGGGGCCCTGTAAAGATGGAAACGATGTGGGGTGCTTCAGTATGAGTTAAGCTTGTTAAATGTGTCACCTCACGAAAAAGAAAAGCATTCCTGGCCTAAGCAGCGAGAACTGCCTTGAGAGCAGTCCGACAACAGAGCGAGAGGGTTGCTCGCCAGCTGCCAGTCGTGGTATTGTGTGTGCCCCGCAAGTCTTTTGTGGCGTCGACTCGTGGAACGTCACTATATTCTAGGCACTATATCATCACCAGTGTTGTATGCGTTACCGAAAAAAGTAACTAAATACGTTACTCGTTACGCTAAAGAAAAAGGAACGCGTTACCGCCCTGCGTTACCCCCCAAAAAAGTTAACGTGTTACCGTTACAGTTACCGAAAAAAAGTAACGGACGTTACTTCTGCCGTTACCCCTTAGTCAGAAATCTTAATCAGTATGTCCTCGCCCCAAGAACCTACAATAGCAACTTTATACAACTCATATTTATATGTCACATTAAAGTTGTCACCCAAACAAAATTTACCCGAAATACTGGTTAAAGGGACACTAAAGACAAATAACAATTCATGTCAGAGTGAAAGCTCAATATATGACAACTTCTAAAACGGCAATATTATCAACAGCAGTGCCCTACTTACCGAGAAATTAAGCTAAATGTATCACATGACGAGCGCCACGAGTGGGACATTTTCGAAGTGATCCCGATGACGTATGAGAGTCTGCCTACAGTAAATCCCTAGTTATCAAACTAGCAGCAATAAAAAAAGAACCTTCCGTGCATCAAAATACGTAATAAAATTCTGTTTGTTCATTTCCGTTTGATTCATGGAAAAAAGGACCTCTGTGGCGTTGCCATGGGAAACGGCGCGCGTGGTTCAAAGGTTCCGTTTTCGCCGAACTGCGCTTCGCCCGGCGCCCTGCTTCGCTCACGCGGTCGCGTCTCAGTGGTAGTTTTGGGATCGCGTACTGCCGCGTGTGTTTTGCGCGCTCGTGAAAATCGCTCTGACAGAAAGTTCGACAAAATGCCGCATGCAACGACGCCGGCACTTCGAGCCCTCAGCAGCATATCGCGTTCATCGGGGCTCAAATCGCTGAATTCGAGCCCATCGTCGCGAGCCAATGTCTCGTTGTCAAATTCTCCGTCCATATCAATTGCGGCGATTGCGGCAAGCTTCGATGGCTTCGATGGCCGTTGTTGCTGCTGTGGGTCCCGCTACTTTCGCTCTGCTGCTACGAGTGTCGGCGGCCGCGCAGTAAAGGCGGACAACGTTGGGCACGGCAGCAGTGACGTATGAAAGTCGGATTTCAGGCGGGTGATTTGAAGTGCGCTAACGCGATGCGGACCACTAAAACGTGATTTTATTTCAAAATAAGCACTTCCTTAGCATAAAAGTAGCACTACGAGGTTTCTGGACCGCAATTTCAACAATCAACGTCGACTTAATATTTGTCTTTAGTGTCCCTTTAAACGAGAACAAGTTGCACAAATCTGCCGCGTCTTGGCAGTACTATAGTGGCCTAAAGTTGCCTGTATAGTTACATGTGATCGCTTCTAACTCTGTGGCTAGAGTTAGATAAACAGTGCTAGAGTAGTGCGGGAACAGTTTCCTAATGTAACTACAAACCGCTGAATATAAGCAACAGCTGCGTTTCAAAACTTTGATCGGTGAGCTTGACTCGCTTATTAGCGAATACGTCCGCGCCTATGCTCACTAGGAGACGACGGACGCACTATATGGTACTCCTGTATTCACTTTAAGGAAGAGTTGGTGAACGCGCGGAATGCTTTCCTTGAGCCCGCTCATGGCGATGCCATGTGCAGGCAAAGGTATCGAGACAGTCGCTCATCTTCAGTTTTGCGATCACGTTCAGAAGGCACTTCCGAAGAAGTCATCCTCCTTTGCGCGGGAGCTCACACCGAGTATTGATGTCCACAAGCCGAGCAGGTCTCGACAGCTCGATTTGACGGTTACGAGGACAGCATTACAGTTCGCTTCATCGACAATCAACGACAACTTGAATCTCGATAGCAAGGTAGCCGAAACTATAGCAGATACATTCAATAACTTTCAGCAATTTGCTCCCTATTGCAATACCCCCCCCCCCCCCCCCGCGCAAGAAAGAACCCCGTGCGGGGTCGTTTTGTCGCTTTGTCAACGCTTTGCGGGCCAAGAGCAGCCTGCCGCAGCGACAAAATAACGTCGGGGCGAGCTCTGAGAAAGACGCTCCTACAAGACTAATGAATTTTGTGTGAGACTGCGAGGATAATAGGAATGAAAAGTAACGAGTAACGTGACACCTAACGTTACCGGAAAATGATAACGAAAGTACGTTACCCGTTAGAGTTCCGTAATAGTAACGAGTACGTTACTAAGTTACTGGAAAACGTAACGCGTTACCGGTAACGCCATTACTTGTAACGCGTTACCGCCAACACTGATCATCACACAGGGCCGCTATCTGCGTCACACGAGTGGCGATGTCGCGAGGTGCTGCCAACTCAGATGAGCACTCACGCTTACTTTAAAGCCAAATTAAAATATCTTAAAGGCATAATAATATCTACGTCTCAAAACCACGATATGATTACGAGAGACGCCGTAGTGGAGGGCTCTGGAAATTTCGACCACCTGGGGTTCTTTAACGTGCACCTAAATCTAAGCAGACGGGCCTCAAACATTTTCGCCTCCATCGAAAATGCAGCCGCCGCGGCCGGGATTCGATCCCGCGACCTTCGGGTCAGCAGTCGAGCGCCATAACCACTAGACCACCATGACGGGGCTCTCTTAAAGGCAACGTTCGCCACTAATAATCGGTCAGAAGAGCCCACGTGTACAAGACAATCAAAGAACACAAACATGTGGAGGTTTCAATTTTGGTGTCAGGGGTCCCTAAAAGAATGCAGTAATGTAGCGAAGCGTAATGGGTCGCCCTCTCGAGCGCTTTCTAGTGGGTCGTCCCCTTCGGCTTCGCTCCTCGCGCTCAGAGCCCGCGCTCTGTCTTGACTGTCGCCGTTGTGCTTCGTCGACTAGTGCTGTCAATAAACGCCTTTATAATTTGGTGGAGAGTGCTGCGCCGTCCAACCAGCTTCGGTCCGTTCGATGCCCCTGGCGCTTCGATCCCGTACCGTGCCCTCTACCATGCCTCAAGACGCCGCCCAGCAAACGCTTCCCCCTGTACCGACACCATGCTCCGGTTCCCCCCGCATCCGCGACCCTCCTATATTCACCGGCGCGGATGGCACTGACGTGGAGGACTGGCTCGCGATATACGAGCGCGTGAGCGTACCCAACAAATGGGATGAGGCAGGAAAGCTGAGCAACCTGGTTTTCTACCTCGCGGGTGTGGCAAGCCTGTGGTACAACAACCACGCAACCGATTTCCTCATGTGGTCCGATTTCAAGACCGCCATCATCAACGTGTTTGGCCGACCTGCCGTACGTAAACTGCAAGCCGAACAGCGTTTACCGCCGTTTGTTGACGTCGCCTCCCATACTACGCCACTACGACCCTACGGCTCCTACAGAGGTACACACAGACGCTAGCGGTGTTGGCCTTGGCGCTGTCCTTGCGCAGCGCAAACCAGGGTTCCCTGAATATGTCGTGGCATATGCAAGTCGTACGCTTACTAAAGCCGAGACCAATTACACCGTCATCGAAAAGGAATGCCTGGCGATCATCTGGGCCCTTACGAAATTCCGACCTTATTTGTATGGTCGCCCATTTGATGTGATCACCGACCATCATGCACTATGCTGGTTGTCGTCACTGAAGGATCCCTCAGGTCGCCTCGCCCGCTGGGCACTTCGCCTGCAGGACTACGATATCCGCGTGCTGTACCGCAATGGACGCCAGCATGCTGACGCCGACGCACTCTCGCGCTCCCCCTTGCCTGACGACAATACCCATAGCTCAGTGTCTCACAATGCTGTTTCTTCTATCGACATTCACACCATCGCTACTGAACAGCGCAAGGATCACTGGATCGCCTCATTGATAGACTTGCTGACTGATCCATCGGCGACACCATCCACTCGCGCGTTGCGTCGTCAAGCCCACCATTTCGCCGTTCGCGACGACCTCCTCCACCGACGCAATTACGGCGACGGCCGCCAGTGGCTACTCGTAATACCCCGCAGTCTGCGTTCCGACATATGCGAATCGTTCCACTCTGATCCGCAGTGCGCACACTCTGGGGTATCGAAAACCTACCACCGCATTCGCCAACGGTACTTTTGGCGAGGGATGTACCGCTACGTGCAGAAGTTCGTTCGCTCCTGCATTGATTGTCAGCGCCGCAAAACATCAACGCACCTGTCGCCGGCAGTTCTGCAACCTCTGCCTTGCCCTGACCGGCCGTTCGGGCGCGTTGGCATAGACTTGTATGGACCACTTCCTCTAACGTCGGCTGGTAACCGCTGGGCCATCGTCGCTGTTGACCACCTTACGCGATACGCCGAAACTGCCGCCCTCCCAGCGGCTACAGCGCGCGATGTTGCTTCCTTCCTGCTTCACCGATTCATGCTGCGTCACGGTCCACCCCAGGAGCTGCTCAGCGATCGAGGTCGTGTCTTCTTGTCGGAAGTCGTCGAAGCCATCCTGAAAGAGTGCAACGTTGTTCACCGGAAAACTACTGCTTACCACCCGCAGACGAATGGCCTCACCGAACGCTTTAACCGCACGCTCGGCGACATGCTCTCGATGTACGTCGCCGCCGATCACACCAATTGGGATGCCATTCTGCCTTTCGTCACCTACGCCTATAATACCGCCCCTCAGAGCACTACTGGTTTCTCCCCCTTTTTCTTATTGTACGGCAGACACCCGTCGCACACAATCGACACAATCCTTCCATACAAGCCGGATCCGTCTGAGTGTGCGCCTATTTCTGCCACAGCCAGACTTGCTGAGGAGTGTCGGGAGCTTGCCAAGACGTTTACTACGCATGACCAAGAGCGGCAAAAGAGCATTCGCGGTGACACCACCACTTCTTCGCCCACGTTCAACCCTGGAGCACTCGTATGGCTCTCAGTCCCTACCACTGCACCTGGCCTCTCTTCCAAACTGCTGCCCAAGTACGACGGCCCCTACCGTGTCGTCGAACGCACATCCCCGGTCAACTACCTGACCGAGCCCATTGAACCATCTTCGGACATGCGCCGTCGAGGGCGCGACATTGTCAACGTCGAGCGCCTTAAGCCCTATCATGACCCGCTCATAGTGACAAGCAGTTAGGTCGCCAGGCGGCTCCCTTTTTCGTACCCGGGGTAATTGTAGCGAAGTGTTGTTAGTCTGTAATGGGTCGCCCTCTCGAGCGCTTTCTAGTGGGTCGTCCCCTTCGGCTCCGCTCCTCGCGCTCAGAGCCCGCGCTCTGTCTTGACTGTCGCCGTTGTGCTTCGTCGACTAGTGCTGTCAATAAACGCCTTTATAGTAATAACATTTTCGGGGTTCACTCACGCTTTACCACTACATTTTTTTAGGCTCTTGAGGACTTAGTATTTCAAGTGACTCAAAACAATAAACTGAAAATTTTCATATCAGTATATCCTTTAATTGATGTAAGTCCATTACTATAATCCCATTGCTACCAAGCCTGCACGCAGCGTACGTAATTTGTCGCGCGCATGCGCGTGAGGAACCGTCGTCGACATTCCTCGGGCTCCATGGCGCCGCCACTCCGCGCATTATTCAACGGGTCTCGCTACCGGCATTTCAAGCCAGCGGTGATGAGCCGGACGTCGCCAGCTTGGCGCCCGCGCGCGGTACTCTTTTTCCATGGTGGCCAGACCAGCCTGGCGGGGGTGAGGCAATTGCAACCACCGCGAGAGTACAGAGCGTACATATAACGTATATCCTCGTGTTGTGGCCGCACCCGTGTAAAAGCCGCACCCAGGAGTTTCTCAAAAAGTTACGTGGCGCGGCAGTTCGCCAACATTGTACAACATCTCACGGGAAGGTGGCCGAAAGCCAGACAATTTAAAGACATTTTTAGGTAACATGCCTTATAAACAGTTATGGAACAGTGGGAGGCACAACTCGACAGCTCGGACCTAGCACTTCTGAGTCGCGTTAATAATAATTGATGGGGTTTAACGTCCCAAAACCACGATATGGTTATGAGAGAGGCCTTCTGAGTCATGTTAGGCGAGCAGCGCAAGCCAGTGGGGTTCTGTACTTGGGGCCCCACCCAATATGATACTGAGCTCCCACTTTTCTACCCCTTCCATTAAATAAACTTTTGTTCTTCCGTTTCCCCAAAAAATATATATTCAAAATTTTGAAGGTACGAAATCATCAGGCGCCACGTAGAGTGCCCATTATGTGAGATATTGGCTTCGAAGTGCACTGACACTATGATCGAAAAAGTTGATCTACGTTAACGCACTCATGAGTCAACTCACTCAGACTCAGATCGAGCTGTGAGTCCGAGTCTGAGTGAGTCCGGGTCAGTAATATTTTGGTGTATTTGAGTCCGAGAGAGTCCGGTTGAGGAAAGTTTTGGCGAGCCTGAGTCTGAGTGAGCCCTAAGCAAAAACGGGGAAAAAAAACTCACAGGGTCCCTTTTGTATTAGCCTAAGACGACTCGAAAGCGAAAGCCATCTTCTTTTTCTTCTCAGTTGATGCATTGATCCTACCACGACCCCATCCGAATGTTTTCTGCAGTTAACGTGGTTCTCGACAGCCTCCAGGATCGGAGGCATTGCAAGCTCTCTGCATCTCACCTGGCCTCTGCGATCGGCCCACCTTCGGCCAAACGACGATGTCGTGTGATGACGTCATCCTGTGATGCGTCACGTTATGTCAAATCATGATGACGTGGTAGTGACGTCGTGATGACGTACTAAATTTTGTCGATCTGTGGCGTCATCACGTGACAATATTTTGTATCACTCGTCCTAGCGCCACCTACGGTCAATTTTCATGTTTGATGAGCCATCTAAGGCTTTCACGTTAAAGGGACACTAAAGAGAAACAATGAATTGGTTTAGATTGATAAAATGTGCTCGGAGAACTCTTGTGTAGTTTATTTCACCACCATAGGTTTATTATTAGAGGAGAAAACCAAGTTCAAAGTTTCATTTTTAAATTTCGCGCCGAACTTTGTAATTCGTGACGTAAAGGATTTCAAAGAGCATTTAACGTATTTTGGCGCCACTGGCTCGACGAAATTTCCACAAACTCGTTATGTCAAGTCTCTGGCCACCTCAGAGGACAATGTACTTCGATTTAGCCGATTAGGAAGTACGTAGACCCAAGCAGGCGCCGTCAAAAATATGTGACGTCACGGCAAATGGTGCGGGAATTCCAAAGTGGCGTCGCCACCTGTATTTTCTTTTTGCGCGTTTTCTCGCTTATTAAGCGCCTTCTCGCAGCAAGCGGGGTGTTTTTGGTATCGTGGAAGGCTACTTTACTAATGCGAGAAAAATAGTTTTGCTCTTTAGTGTCCCTTTAAATATATTCCTTGAGTGAGTCCGAGTGAGCTCCACACTTTTTGCCGACATACCCACGAGTATATACGGTATGCTACAGAAAAACTGTAGCGAGAGGAGGTCCCCGCTCGCGGAAGAAGAATAAACGCGTGATCCGCTAGTAGTAGTAGCAGCAGTGGCAGCGTCGACGTCGTACACACGCACACGCATCCGCCGCCGCGGAGGAACTTTCGGCGTCGGCACGAGAAGAAGCGACGCCACCACCACGATGAATGAGCGCCGCCGCCGCACCCAGAGAGGCTCCGAGGGTGCGGCACGGAGCTTCCCTTTTTCCTGGCGTGGGAGCACGCCGCTTAATCCGTCGGGAGGTATATGGCTCTGCGCGGAGTGGCGCTGCGCGGATATCGTCATTAGAGTTTGACTGTATAGTATGCTACCTTTAGGTAGCAGAGATGCGCATAGGTCTGGCTAGCAACCACAGCTATACGGTGAAGTCGCACTCCGTTTTTGCAGGCGACATGCCTACCGTGTCGCCGATTAACATGTCTGGCGGGTCGAAGACCGGCGATAAACATTGGCTGTCGATGGCTAGTGTTAATTCGGTTCGCTGCAGCGGCGGCATCATGTATGGTGAGTCATCCATGTATCATGGATGACTCTGGTGGCTTTTTATCACCATCCAGGCTACGGCCGCTTGAAAATAAATGCGAAACAGCAGAGAATGTAGATGCCGCATGTTCGCGTTTCTTTCCATCCCCACAGTACATACATTCATAGCTTCCGAATGCGCAAAAAAAAAAAGAAAGAAGCGCGATACCCCGAGAGAAGAACAAAGGCGCTTGTCTTGTGTTGTTCTGGTATCGAGTATTTTTGTTGTTGTTGTTGTTGTTTTTTTGCGCTTTCAGAAGCTATGGATCAGCACCAATTAGCCCGATCTCGGATGCTTGCTAAGATACACATGGGCGTGCTCACAAAGTGTGTGTGTGGGGGGGGGGGGGGTGTAGCGCCCCCCAAATGATCTAAGGGGGTTACCAACTGCTCCATACCGTTGCTCAGTCGGACCTGTGTGTAGGGCCAGGAAAGCCCAGGACCAAAGGCAGGCCGCTGAGAGCAGCGTGTCGTCGCTTAATGTTGCTTTCTTATTTCAGACTCGGACAGAAGAAGAACCATGAATACATTATTGGATGAGGCTTAAGCTTCGCATTGAAGAGCGCAACGTGACAGCATTTCGGGCCACGTTCGCAATCGCCTCCTCAACCGCGGACTGCTCAACCGTGCAGTGAGAAAAGCAGCGTGTAAGTACTCAGACATATTGGCGCATTACAGGGAGCCGGCTACAACGGAACAAAGAAAGAAGGAAGGGATCAGCGCTTGGTCACTGTTCCTTTTTTCTTTGTCCCGTTGTAGCGCTGTCTACCCGTAGTTCAATCGGTACCCGCCGGCACACAAGATTCTGAGTAGGAAACAAGCGGTGACCGGAAATTACCCGCATGGAACATTGATGCACGCAATGTATCCAGGGGCCTACGGGCGGCCGGAACTGCATGTTTTCACCACCGGACACGCGCAACAACCTGCGCCACATGGGGCTGGAGTGCAAGAATCATCCGTACCTACATCACCCCTACGCGAAAACGAAGAGAAAGGAGCGGATATCCATGAAGAAGAATTCGAAGATCAGTGGGAGGCTTTGCTGGAGAAAAAGAACCTGGCAACCAGCTACGATTGGTGAACAGGGCTCGGGCAGCGGCAGCGATCCATGACTACCTGGACTGAGCAGGCTTACCTATGGGCTGAACTACAAGAAGCGTTGTCAAAAATAAGGTTAATTTCTCTCTCTCTCTCTCTCTCTCCCCTATGGCGGCTACTGCAAGTACAGTTTACCCACTACGCCATAATTCACTATTTTCGAAGTAGCGAAGCTGAACCTGAGCTACCGTGGGCTAGAATATAAATACATTCTAGTACAGTGCAGTATATTTCAGTGCACTGTAGCTGAACCCTTTGTAATATGCGGGAATTTTCACACAATTCACTCCTTAAGGCCTCACCACACGCGCGCGTTGAAGCGCGTGTCGCGCAGCTTCGTGTAGCCGCGCGCCCTTTCCCTCCATAGGGAAAGGGCGCGGCGGCGTGTCTACACGACACGCGCTGCAACGCGTATACGTGAGGTCAGGCCTTTACGCAATTCACGCGGTGTGACGCCTGGTGCGACTCTGTACGCTTCGGCCACGCGATAGTCCTCAAACACTGCAAAGTTTTGCGGGAAAAACTAAATCTCGTTCACGCGCACTTCATTCAGCGGCGTGCAAATCGGCGCACGGCCACTCCAAACCGCCGGACGGGCGCAGCTCCCGTCACCCTGCTCACCTCCGAGCGGCGGGCGGCCGACAGACTCTCGTGTGCCCGTAGAGTGCGCACTCTGGCACACGGAACGGGGGACCACACCCTCGAATATCGAGCCCTGCCGCCACCGCATCAACGGTAGGGAAAGCGGATGAAGGAGGAAAAACAGAATAATAATAACAATAACGAAGAAGAAGAGATGGCGTCACACGCAAAAGAACAAAGAGAGAGGGAGAGAACGTGCGAAGAAAAATAGTCTAAATGAAGGAGAGGCTGCGGTGGTATTATAACTATGCGCTTGCTTGCTCTTGAAAGCGGCGGATCGCCGCCGCTGATAATGCGACGGGATACGCGCCGCACTAGCCTGCAGCGAGCGAATATGCGCAGGCCCCTAATAGAGGTGGGCCAACAATCGGGCTGCAGGAATACATCCCGGACGTAGTTCCCCGACGCGTCGCCGGCGCGATTCACATTGGCGCCGGCGCCACTATGTCGGCGAGCGCATCACTTTTTTTGTTTGTTTATTTTTGCAGTTGTATATACTCTCTAACGTCTCAGGCCTGTTGTTCTCTTGAATATTCTTAGCGATCTTTTCTCCTCGCCTTTCTTAAAGGTACGTATTTTTTGCTCACACCATGGTTTTACCTCGTGAAAGGTTAAACAAAAACAAATAAAAGCGCATTCGGGCCGGACTCGAACAAAACACCGGAATTGAATTTTATAATATTGCATGTGTAGTACAGAACAAAATATGTAATGCCAATAATATACATATACATATATAAAGAAATTGGCTTCACAAAATGTTACGCGGGATGTAAAGGGTTAAAGATATGCAAGCTCAAAGCAAAGAATTCAAAGCGAATAACATTAGTTGACTCACTGTGTTGAGAAGCTCCGGCACGACGATTTTCACATCTATACTTGGCTAAAAAAGTGGTCGAAGTGCATGTCTCCATGGCGTTACACCAGACTCATAACGCACAACTGAACGAATGAAAATTGAGCGGTAACCTAAAGAGACAAAGGTTAACCAAAAACAGTATGCTGTGCCAAGAAGCTTAGTCGAACAAGGTGGTGACCCGTGGTGCGGAGTGCCTCGGGGAATTCTGTTTTGTTGAATCCCCGTCAACCAAATTATCGCGATCAAATCATTATTCGGAAAATTGGAGAGGTATAACTTCCTCGAACAAAGCACTACTTCAAAAAAAAAAGAAAGAAAAAAGAAAATCAACTACAGCGTTTATCAAATGGGTGCCCCGTGCTACAACTGACCTGCCGAGGGGGCGAGAGGGGGGGGAGAGGAGGTGGGGACTCTTCGTTAAATATGGTGCCCCCCCTCCCCTTGACTTTAAGCCCTGCCTACACTACGGAAGGTACATTTTGCGTGAAAAATATTTTCAGACCACTGAATGAAGTTTGTAAACCGTACGAAAAAAAAATTACGAATTTGAGAAAAATCTTCATTTTGGTTCAACTGTCACGCAATTTACACCATGTGATGCTCCAATTAAAAATCGGATTTATATCCCAACGTTCTTATATGGCAAGTTTTATCACTAAATTTTTTTTTAGCTTTAAGGAAGAAAATAATTTCTGAAGGTCGCCATAGGCGGCAATGGGGAACTTCAATGAGGAAGCTGTCGTATAAGTGAATAAGTAGGGGAGATGGCAGTCAATGGGGAAATTCAGAAACCATTTCCTTCCTTAAAACGACAATTGCAATTGCGCAAAAACGGGCGCCTTTTAACGACGGAGCTGTTGAAAAGCCGATGGTAAGTCCGTGCAGAGCGAACGGAAAACCATCATCACCGTGAACAGGCACGCGTTCTCTTCGTCCTCTTCTTCATCTTCGCACACAGAACACGTGCGCCGATTTGTCCGGCATGGGATGCAATCACGTGGATGCAATAACTCTGAACAATAACACCGGGCCCGTGCCCCTCCCCGAATTTTTTTTCCATTGAATACAGAGCACAAAATGACACTCGACCACACTTATCTGTCCAGACCCAATGTCGGATCAAGGTGCCCCTCCGAAAAAAATTTCTGCCTACGCCGCTACCGGGAAGTGCCGGGACCTCGGTGATAATGAGTACGCGAGGTAGTGGACTGTTATAGTTGCGCGGCAGAAATACTCTCCAAATACTCGATTTTTCTTTTCTTAGAGTGTAGAGTGTACGAGCGCTAGTGCACAGAGAGTAGCACGGGGGGGGGGGGGGGGGGTTAATCATGAATTTTGGACGCGTGGCGCCACCTGTCGGAGCAGTATTGGGTAGTGCAAAGTCCGACTCCCTTGCAAAGTTTGCTGTGGAACCAGGTGCAAATAGCGAGTGCGAAACAACGACTGAGCTTAATATTGCGTGTGTTTGCGCATTTAACACCGAGAAAGAGAGCTATGAATTTCTCTCCGCTAGTCGGACGCGCCACCGAACCGCCATGAAGTGCTTGCATGGGTCGCCGGATCACTCGCCAGAACGACGGCGACCCATGCAGACGCGCTACGAAGGAAAGCCGAAATCAACACTACTGTTGCGTTGTGAAAGAGCACGGACGCAAAAGACTGAATAACAACGTTCAGTTTTACCGATTTCCATAGCTGTCGTACGAAGCAGAAAGAGCGCTAGCTGGGTAGAGGCCTTTGCGAACGCGTTGGGTAAGCGAATTACTCGCGTTCTCCACAGCCGGTCGCACGAGAAAGTGTGACGATGTGGCTCAGCTGTTATTGTTTTGCGTAGCCCTGACGGAGAACCGTGGTAACCTTGACTACGAAGCTCAGCAGAGCCTCTGACCGCGGTGCGTGCCGTGTAACACGGTGTGAGCAGCTAGATGGCAGACTGAAGGCGCGTGATAGATATCACGCCCACCGCGACCTCCCACGCACGTATACGTTTTGAAGGCTCAAAGTTCCGGTTTTAACAAGCAAACGCCAACACGTGCGTCATACAAGTAAATCGCAAAATGTTGGGCGCAAAACCCTTCAGGTTCGTTTTGCCCATGGCCTCCGTGATTGCCGGAGCTAATCTCGGAGGCCACGGTTTTGCCTTTTGTTGTTGTACCCCGCGAAAGTGGACACGCACGTATCCCCATTTGCAGTATATACAAACGGAAGCAAACCGACAACAGAGCATTCGAGGGTGCGTAAAAAAAACAGTCCAACGCACAAGAAGCGAGAGCTGAAGGAAGAATGCAACTGAAAAGGCGAAAGTCGCCGGGGCCATTCGTCCGTGGGCGAGCTTTGTGCCACTGATCGTAAGATACATAGCTAACAAAATGTACTTCATCGCTTTGGCATTATGTATATACCCAAATTTAAAGCATTTAGGCGCTACAGAACGGACGTCGAAGGGCTTGCTTCGAACTCGATGTCGTGCGATGTTCGCTTGTACTTGCGAGTTACAGCGCGCCGAAATAATTGAAGCTTCTTTTGCATTGTACCCGCAGTTCGCTTTGATGACCTTTCTGCTTTTCTGAAGCGCTGATTGGCGGAAGAAGCTTTTCAGGTCCTTGATTTTCAGGAAACCGTGCCTCGACACCCTCTATACAACAGAAGGGGAGGGGGGGGGGGGCAAGTCTGTTCCATAGCCTTATTCAGTCGGACCTGTACCGTCATTCTTTAATGCAGTGTTATGGCCATGCAGGTTTTTTGCCATAACGGCTGCTGAGGACCAAGTCCCGTAGCCAGGAATTTTTCTCGGGGGGGGGGGGGCACTTTCTGAGAACCTTGACTATTTGAGGAAAACACCTATGTTAATTATTTATTTTTGGTAAAAAGACGTACTTCATCGATTTTTTTTTTTGGGGGGGGGGGGTGTCGTGCCCCTAGACCCCTCCCCCCGGCTGCGGGCCTGTGAGGACCCCTGATGTTGCATTGCATTGAGAACTGCTTACAATTCCCACCTATACCCTCGGAAAGCCGGGAATCGAAGGCAGGCCGTTGTGAGTAGCCCTTCATCGTTTCATTTTAATGCTTGCATGCAATGCGAAGCTTATTTTCGCACTCGACGAATATAGGTGGGGGCACTCGGAAGGGGAGGCGGGGGGGTGAAACTGCCCCCCCCCCCCGTCCCAAATGGAGAACCCTCCGCATGCCTATATATGTAACCAGGATCACTTGTGTTCAAAGAGCAGAAGCCCGCAGCAAAACCCGGGAAAGTTCTTACCTGTAGTTTCTGGGGGAGGGAAATTGGTCCTCCTGGCGACACCGCCGAGTTACGTAGGGAATGAATGTCCGAGGGGCTCACTTCATCCGCATTTACGGATGTGTTGGTCTCCCACGTCCACTGTTCGACACCTCACAAGCTTTTCGGCTTCGCATGTTCGTTTCTTTCGCATCTCTATGCGTTGCGCGCGTTAGAACCTGGCGAAATGGCGCGCAAAAATAACACGTGACTCCCACGTGACCAGCTTCGACGTCATGACGTCACTACACGCTTCCAGGAAATGAAACCGAAACTGAAGGTATCTGAGGCTTGCTGAATGGCGTTTACGACTTTGATGTCGCAAACCTTCGATTGCGACAGCACTGCTTTAAAAAACGTTCGAGTTACAAGGTTTGATTTTAGAGAAGGCTCTGGCTAATAGGGAATATTCATAATGCTTGGTGCTCCGTAGTAGTGCTACGGCAGTACAGTGGCTACAGTTACAGTGGCTACTACAGTGGCTAAACGGCAGCACTGGGCGCGTCCGCCATTTTTTTGTCGGGCGCCGACGCGGAATCGTCTGCTAGCGTCTCCATGAGGAGAGGCCATGGAGAGATTGAGCCGCAGTCGTTCGAGAAGCTTTCGGACAAAAAAAAAAAAGCAGCTGTTTCTTTCGTCATTCAACGCCGAACGGTCAGCGGACCTCATTGCGCTGCCACAAATCAACGAGAACTCAATATCGGAGCTCTGCGCGCTTCAAATCTCATTCGGACGGCAGCTGCAAGAGGAGCACCGCTTCGCAAAGCTGATTTACCGCGGACGCGCGCAGCAGCGTCTGTGGCACTGCCTAGTGCCTACACACGTTTATATACGTAAATCATTGCTTTCGTCGATCTGCAACACCATCAATAAGCTAATTTTGATCAACCATGCTCCTTCGCGCGTGTGCGACGTCGGACAGCGTCTATTTTCAAATGCATATATCGTGATGTATTGTTCTGCAAGTCTAGCTTATGTTGCATGCAGGCGAGCAACGCAATTGCACAGTGAAATAAGAACCAAGGTTGAAGAGCGCTGTTCAGAACGGTGGTCATTTCCGAACCAAAGCACAGTGCCAATCCTGTAGACGAAACAAGTTCGCATCGGTACATAAATTCTTTTCCTTCGTTCAGGCACGGCTGGTCTGGAGGCGGCGCGCGCCTCCAGACCGGCCGTGGTTCAGGTAACTGATAAATTCAATTAATAATAGTGTTACCTTGTTCCCGGCATTGTCAGGGCTTCCTCGTTGCCTGAACAGCGCTCGAAGCATTGGAAAGTCATCGCAGAACGAAGATAAAATTCCAGTAGCTAGGACCTGAAACGCTGCGATACGCGTCTGGTATCGTTTTCGCGCCCAACAAAACATGGCGGTTTGAGCTTATGGGTTTGTCGACAGACGTCGCTGTAAATATCCCTGCGGCTTTTTACCTCGTACCAAAACACAGTACGCAATCATGTTTGTATTCTGCGATCAGTAGCACGCACACACAGTTGGGGACAGTCGAACCCAGAACCTTGCACTGCTTCAAAATACAATTTGTAGGGTTTTACGCGCCAAAACCACTATGTGATTATGAGGCACGCCGTAGTGGAGGGCTCTGGAAAATTCGACCATCTGGTGTTTTTTGACATTGCACAGTATGGGCCTCTAGCATTTCGCCACCATCTAAATGCACCGGTATCGAACCCGCAACATTCCAGTCAGCAGCCAAGCACCGTAACCATTGTACCACCGTGGCTAACTACATATAAATGTTAAGAAAGACTGATTCAGACACTATGCAAAGCGTGTAAAGAGCTTTATTTGTCTTTAAAATATTATAAATAAATATAAATTAAATAAATACATCTCGAAGGAATGAACGTCGTGCGTAAACAAAGAAAAGAAACAGTGGAATGTGCTTCTCGTCAAAGTCAATAAGTGCTGCCTTTAGAAACAAGAAAGCTTTCGTCACCCAAAGAGCTCGTGCAAGAAGAAGCTGTTACACAACTACATTCCCCAACCAAAAACTGCACTGCACCAAGTTTCAAATAAAAAAGGTTCAGAGTAGAACATCTTTGGCAGAGTCCACCAACGTCTCGTCGAAACAGCCAGCCATACTATACAATCGCAACATTTACACAAGCTTAAAACAGCTGCTGCAAGACAACTTTTGCGTACGATCAAAAATAGATCATCTAGAGCACGTCACTCATACACTACAAAATATCCCTTATATGTGGAATGCACTGTACAGTGTTAATAAGGGCCCTTCATTTTTGGGCTTCGAAGTTTATCGATTAAGTGGGGAGTAAGAAGATCAAGCATTATTTTAATAGTAGCGAAGTCGCCGAGACGCGAAATTTCACTATTCCAAACTAAAATCTTCCAGTTAAAACTGTGAAGCAAATGTTACCAAAGAGAACCAAAATCGGTGCTCCTGTAGGGCATGACAAGCCTCATCACCCTTAAGTGTGTGTTAAGCGTGACGCTGTTCATTTTAACAGTTTGTAGTAGAGATAGGACATTTGACCTCCAGAAGTAATCTCTTTCAGGGAAGAGCTATGTGCCAGTAAATTTTACCAAAAAAGAAAAATTGCATTCACAACTCCTGGTGGGTAGAATAAACTGTCACTCTTAAGTGTACATTAAGCGCGATGCCACTTAATAGCTTGTAGTAGAGGTAAGACATTTGACTTTACCAAATAATCTTTATCAGGGGAGAGCTGAGCAGCACCAACTTTTACAAAGGTAAATTGGATTTAGCACTTTTGCGTATCACAAACTTCATCACTCTTAAGTGTGCATTAAGCGTGCTTTTAAAAGCCGATCCCGGAGACGACACTACTTTTACAGATGAGAACAATAAACTGTGCTACTGTATCATTTAAATGACTACAAATACCCAATACGCATTGTAATTCTTATCAAGTCAGTTAAATGTATGCATTAATTAATGAAAGAAATCTGGTCTCGCCCAGAAATGAAGGACCCTATTTACACTTAAAGTACCATTCAATGCCAAACCATTAACAAATACAAAATGAGGAAAATCCATAGGAGCACTTCACAGATGCCTCAGAATGATATGTCGGCCATTTGGGAAGTGGCCATGATGTGGTATTTCTCGTAGCAACAGTAACAGAGAACTCTGAACAACGTAAAGTGATCACAGTATAGGGGGCATGTACAAATTATATGGACAGAAACGTTTTCATACAAAAATGTAACTTTGATCGCAGTTAATAGCAGTGAGAGTATTCTTGCAGATGTACTACAGGCCATTTCTGACAAAAAAAAAAAAAAAAAAAAGCTGCTAGTGACAACGCTGCATCGAAACGAACCAAACCAAAACTGCAAAATTACAGAAGCTGTCGATTACGCAGAGTTAAACTTGGCGACACTTTCTCATTTGTGCATTCAATTTGATCTTATTTAGTCAGACACAACTTGAGACATACAATAAATAGAATCCCTTCAAACTAGGCACATTTCAAACATAAAGCATCCTCTCGAAATAATTTAGAACATAAATTTTTTGCGCACACAACATTTTGTTCTATTTAAGTTTTCCTCCTTTGATAGCACTGTTAAAAACAGGCAACACCAAAAGCAGTAAAACACACTGAGAATTTTTCAGCCAGAAAGGCAAGTCTTTACAAATGTACAAAAACTAAGCATGAACTCCAAAATCCATTCCAAAAACATTTTAACATGCAATTGGAACAAAAAAAAACACACTTTTCACCTACAGACTGCTGGAAAAGACATTGTTCTGATTTTTATTCTAACAATCTTGGCCCGTGATAAGTCTGACAAGCACTCTCCTAAGATATAGAAAAAAGAATAATGAAGCATCACTTTTTTACTGGCTGTTGGTTCCAGTAGCTCAGATTACAGTCTTACGCTGGCATTTAGTAAGCCCAATTGTAGATGTAGTGCTGCAAAAGGTTAGGAGATCTAAACACTGGCAGATAATTAACAACGAATGCTTGCAGTGGCATTTCAAGGAGTTTCGTACTGCTTGACACTCTTGCCTGGCTGGCAGTTCAATCAATCCAAAGAACGGACTGGATAGAAAATGTACTCTTTGACTGAGAAGTGTTGATAAGAAAAAGCTGCATTATCAAATGCACACATTCAGGCTACTTGAGTCTGAATAGATGAGACAGTCAAAATGAAGTTTGGTTAAGACTGAACAGATAAGGTAGCAATGGTTGAACTTCAAATAAGAAGTGCAGAATGTGGCACATTGTCCTTGAATAAACAGGCTTAATCAACACACGACCTCGTGCTCAAAAGTCACACACAGTGAACAAATGACATGCCTTTCGATCCTGCGCCAGCTTTGTCTAATACAGTATAACCTCGATATAACGAATATGAAAAATGAATACTTATAATAAGCACGCCCCTGAGACCCTGTTTTCATCACTTGTAGACACTGTCATTCGTCTTTAAGTGACAGAAATGTCAGTTACAACACAAAGCATGTGGCATCGTGTACCCAATGACACACCTTGTCGCCATTTCTTTGAAGAGATGTGGCTACTACTTTGCAAGAATATGGTATAATTCTAAAACACTTCTAACATCATCAGATTGCACTGCGCACTGAAGTACCAACACAGGAGCGACTCACTTATTCTTATCTTGCCAGTCAGATAAGTAAAAATATTTCTATCCAAACGTGCTTGAAAGAAATGACCACTTTGTGCACGTACACGGACCTGCAGCTGCCATTGATCATACCGTTTAACCTTGATATAACGAAAACGACTAAAATGAAGCATACTGTTGCCATTTAGACGGCGTCATGAGTAAACGTTTATATAATAAATTCTTTAATACAACGAAACTATTTTCGTGTCAGATGGACTTCGTTGTATCGAGGTTGGACATGTGTGCCATTTTATAAAAGAACAGACTTCTCTTAGAGCGACAAAAATTCTACTATGAAGAAGAAACCTGTCGCTGGTTTTTTTCTCGAGCGTCAGTAGCATAGGCAGTTTTAAGCATGTAAAGCTTGGCGTGGATTTTGTGTCACACCAAGAAATGTACTTGGTGTGCAGTGTTAATGATAGAAAATGCATGTAATATGGCCGACCGATGTCCTCGAGACAAAATTATGCCCTTAACCTACGGTGTTTAGTAAATTACAGTTTAGTAAATGAAACAGAAAATGGTTCAGTCAAAATACACACAAGAATCACAGGGCACTCCGTTAAATAACACCATAAGAATTTCAAACTAAAAATACTTCTAAATAATTTCTGAAAAGTAAGTCGTATTTAATCTTGCATAACAGCCACTAACAGAATACCACAGTTAATCTCCAACTGTTTATTTAAAAAAAGATTTATAGCCTGAACGTTTTCTCACATATTTGGTCATGAGTTCTCAACACAGGGCATCGCCTTCTCCGAAGTGTACGAATGCACTGCCAAAGTAAATCCGAATTTCCCATCGAAACACTTCTGTATTTAGAGGAAAATTTCCGAACATCATCTACAATACGTTCTGTAAAAATCCTTACCCATGTTCTGTATCAGTTGCATACTAGGTACTTCCACAACAACGACTTATAAATTTGGCAACATCAATGAAATGCTCCTCCCTACGCAGTTTTAAGTGTCTACTTTGTTTCTCTTGATAAATCAAACTAGGTTACAATAAAACTCGTGCAATTAACTCACAACCAACTGTGGCAGCTTTCCCGATCACCGCTGATCGAGAGCTTGCAGTAAATAACGGGTTTTCTTTTTTGTCTGCACCTGTTTCGTCAACCTTGCACTACCACCTCCGAGACATCCGCAAAAGTAAAGCCTCAAAACATTTCCATTTGCCTAAGAATTCTTTCCGTACTCCCAACCTTTCGCCCTTTTTCTCTGGTCGATTACAGCAAATGATATTCCGTTCGCTGCGACCAGTGGTAAGAAATGAATAGAACTCGCAGAAAGAAATCCTTACGCGTTACGGGCCCCCCATCTATTGCACCAATACGTGCACATCACATAAGGACAAACAAGAAAAACGGAAACACTACCCTGGCTCGTGAAGCCATCAGACGCATTCGACAAACAGATTCGCGATATCCACGCAACCTCGCAGGAGCTGACGAACCATACCACCGCGAAAGTAGCCAGAAGACGTACTACGCTTTACACGGAACAACGAACAACAACTGTGTGCACCACCCTAACGGTATTAATCTCTCGTTAAAAATAGTATGTCACACTATGTATATATGTATGTATACAATATATATAACTTGTACGCTCGCTTTTGCCGCACTGCGAGCTACAAAAATCAGATCTATTTTCGCAGATCGTTCCGTTTCTTTTAGGGTGCTCCGGGCGAAGGAAAGCTCTGTCCGAGTTGCTGCATCCGTTTCGTCATTTTTGCTTTCTGTGCAAAGAGAGAAAGTGAAATGCAAGACAAAAGATCAGCACGCAAAGTGACATTATTAAATCAGATTTATTTCATTTTCGTCATTTCCTCGCCTACCGAAGCTACGCGTGATGAATTCGTTATTACAGAAGCCAAATTTTTAAATCTTGTTGAGTTAATGCGTTAATTTTGCATTGATCTAAGATTAACCTGAGGTTGCAGTGTGAACATAAGTGTTTTAGTGCAAACCAGACGAGGACTTGACAAAGACAGATACAGTAAAAGCTCGTTAATTCGCCATCCCTTAATTCAGAAAATCTCGTAATTCGGACGTGTTCCCTGGTGTCAGCAAGCCTATGCATTGTTTAACTCTCATTAATTCGGTCATATTTGGCCGCAATCCGGTTAATTCGCACGATTTGCAGAGCGCACAGAGCGCGAAGCGCCGCAAATGTGCGATGCAAAGGTGCGAAAACAGCCTTTGTGGACAACTAAAATGAGGCGGCGCAGAGCGCATTGCCATCTTCATTGGCATGAACTGTACGGTAACAATGGTAATGTCGTCTCGAGTTAATTTCGGGCTAGCGCGTTTCGGGTTAGTTAAGACATAGGGGTCTTGTGCCACGGTAGCATTGTGAACAAAGTTGCGAGATGCGAAAATTGCGGCTTTGGCACTGCTCTTATGCAAAGTAAGTACGGGATTTACATGTTCATCAAGAGAATTAAAGTGTATTGACGTAATAGACATTTGCTTACTGTTTTTTTGATACTTTCGATATTTCGGAACTCAGTTAATTGATGAATTTTTTCCGGTCCCGTGAAATCCGAATTAACGAGCTTCTCCTCTAACAGGGCCACAAGACGAAGGACACAATAAGGACACGCAACTATAGTTCCTTCTGTTGTTATGAGTCTTTCTTCTGTCCTCATCTTGTTTGCCCTTAACAACAAGTAACGACAGGACTTTGTCTTTCTTCTGCTCTTGTCCTGTTTGTGCTAAAGCACTTACGATTGTGCAGTGTTGTGTAAATCCAGAAAAATCACAAGGTGGGACACATCTTGCCATGACGGCCATTTGGTTTTATCAAAATTGGTTTAATTTTTAATCACATAAAAATTAGAGCTGAAATACAGCAAAAAACAAACCTTATTTTAAAAAATAACATGACCATAGTCGAGCAATCGAGTTCATACTCCAATGCTTCCACCAAAATCGTCCAAACAAGTAACTATAGACGATTGGGGATTTTTTTTTATTTACTTCGCATCTTACAGTCCAGCATAATCAAAACATTGTGGCATATCAACCCGCAGCATTTCAGAAAGCTCATGCTCTACAGTAACTTTTGTAACAAACAGCAGTTTTCACCTTTTTACTTCATTTCTGTTCATTGGAAGGGCTTCAGATCGCAGAGTTCGTTTTATGGAGAGCACACTATGCTTCTGTCAAGCAATTTAAGTATGATGTTTCAGAGATACATCTGAAAGGGGGGACACTTGCAAGGGATGCCCCCCTCAGCCTGAACACAAGGGGGGTCAGGACCAGGACTCCCCTGACCCTCCTCTTCCCCTCCCCTCCCCTCCCTCCCTCCCCCCCCCATGATTTACACCAGATCGATTGTGACGATCAAACCAGCCTACTCCGTGATTTTTGTTACGGTGTGATTAGGACAATCAGGCATGGGCTTACCAGGCCAGAGGGTCTGCTGCTCCGGACCTTCACCACCTCAGACATGACGCTAGATTTCTTGGCTTCCTGCAGGTCCTTGACCTTCTTCCTAGCTGCCTCAAGGCTACGGAACGAAAACAAACAAAAAAAAAATCTATAAATTCACAGGGCCCTGCATGCGAGTACCTCAACACGATTACGAGGCACACTGTAGTGCGTGATTCTACATTAGTCACAAGCATCTGTGCCAACGAAGGAAGGGCAATTGATCAAGGGCTCGTTTTTAGGGATGGGCGAGCATTCGGGCGTTTCGAACATTCGAACGAATATTAAATTATTTGAATTCGCTTCGATGCGAATTTAGATTATTCAAAATTTCGAAGTATTCGAAATGAACAAATATATGTATACATTTGACCGCATTAAACCCTCTGCAAACGTGGTTTCACTGCAGCGTCTGGTTGCTGTGCCGTGAAACAACCCATCGAGGGGAAATCTGCACTGCCGCGAAGCCACACTTCAAGGTAAATGTACATATCTTTTTTTTAAGCTTAAAAGCATGTTATATGGGCTTATATGCGCCAAGTATAGTAATTTTTAAATTGTAACGTATTGCACCACTTATAACTTGCACCCTACTGCTATTCAAATCTTGATACTATTCAAGGCTGCTTCCACTTCATTTCAAACCAAAAACTTGACATTCACTCATACCTAGTTCCAATCCTTAAAAATATTGTGCAAGGGTCATGACGAAAATGCTCATTTTTCTTAATAATATGCGGTAAATACAATTCGAACTATTCGATTCGAAATTATTCGACCAAATCACTATTCGCTTCGAACCTCAAATTTACTATTCACCCATCCCTATTCGCTTTTTGTCTCATGAAACCTAATGCCCTAAATCCCTAATACCCTAGACCTAAATCTGATGGACCTAATGAAACCAACAGGCAATGAGGCCAAAGAAAGTATAGCGGCATTATTTGTAGTCTTGAAACGTAATGTAGTAATTATGTGACAAACGTAGAAAAATTACAGTGGATGAAAAGACAACTTGCCGCTGGTAGGGTCTGCGCGTACAATCTTTGGATAATGCATCTGATGCTCTACCAGTCGAGCTGCACCGGTGTTTGTCCTCCCGCCCACTTTATTGGATTTTTCTGTGCATGTAAAGCTGGCAGTGTTACCCACCAAGGTGTCTTTTCGTCTACAGTAATACCTCGTTAACTCGAACTCGCATATCTCAAAAAATCGGCTAAGTCGAAATATTCCGCGGTACCGAACGATTTCCCATTGGTGCAATGTATTTATTGCCCTTTATCTCGAAGTATTTCCGTGCCCACTTTCGGTTATCTCGAAATCTCGAGTTAGAGTGGAACAAAAATTTAGCCGCCAAACCGTTTCACAAAGTGCTAGCGGCAAAATGTTGCAAGTGTCACAAGGTACGCGCGAGGCTGCCGCGCTTACGACGAAGTGGACACTGTTCCCGAAAGTGAAGTCGAAACCTAGCGGCATAACAACTTTGTCAAGCAACCCTGTGTCATGTCATGCGACGCTATGGACGTGCACAGAGGCAGGCCCTGCAAAATAGCATGGGTCGCACAGGTCGTTTTGTTTAACGTCAGAGATGCGATTTCAGCATGTTATTTACGCAAGACACGTCGCGCGGATTTTTTCGTTGGCCGTGCGATGTGGTGAGGATAACGCCGCCAAAGCAAAGCAAGTCACTGGTGCTGCAAAGAAAGGTAGCCCTAATTAAAGAAGCGGATTCAAGGCTCGAAGTTTCCGAACGTCAAAACGGCGCTGATTGTGTGGTTGCACCGTGCGAGATGTGCGAGAGGAGCCCCTTCCAGTCGCAACATTGACAGAGAAGGCAGATTCGCTGGACTTAGCGGTGGACTACATTGATCTCGCCTGCAACATCAGCTGGCTTGACCATTAAGTTAAACAACGGCGTCACGCACGGTGATCGCGGCAGTGTCGACGCAGCTACTCAAGGGCCGACGACATCAGCCGAAACAAGAAACATGCTTCGCTTGATGCGAAATAAAGTTGAGTGCAGCGGTGCAGATGATCACCACGTGCAATGTGTTAAGCAACTTGGGAAAGCTTTGCTAGGTGCAAGTGTTACTGCGAGGCAGACCAGTCTTAGTCGGTCTTTCTGCACTAAATAAAAAGGCAGTACCAAAAAACAGAGCTGGTTGACAGCTCTGGTATGTCATTATTTTTCTTTAAATCCTTCACAAAGAGCTAGTTAGGCACTCCTGTTAAAAAACTGGCCAGCAGTGACGTTTTTAGATAGAACTGGACTTCTCAATAGAACTTGCGCAGCTTTGCTTATCTCGAAAATCTGCTTAACTCGAAATTTTTTCTGGTTTTTACTGCTTCAACTTAACGAAGTACAGTAGAACCCCGCTGATACGTTTTTGAAGGGACCGTAGGAAATAAACGTAAGAGACGGGAAACGTAAGAGCCGAAAAACAGGAAAAACGGCAAAATATTTAGTGGTACAGAATTTTATTTCAATTCTTACGAGCAGCACGAAAATTGGCGCGCTCAGCCGCGATCTAGTTGATGGATAGAAACGCGGAGCTTAGGACGGCCTCATCCACAGAAATGTAATCAACGTATGTGATTTTTTTAACACCAACAGCTGTAGGCATGAAAGAACTAAGCACACGCAATCACGACCGGCGCGGCGAGTCCGACCGCGAACCGCACGCACGACCGTGCGAGCTCCAACCAGCTCGAACTCCTCCCGCTCTCAGACAAATAACGATGATGATGAGTCTACGCCAACGCGATGGCAGAAGTGAATGCCAATCTCGAAGGCCTTGCTTTCGCAAGCAATACGTCATACACGCCATGTTTGTGCAATACAAATCTCAAAGGCTATGCTTTTGTCAATAGTAAATGCCAATCTCGGAGGCCTTGCTTTCGCGAGCAGTTACGTCATAGACGCCATCTTTGCAATTTGAAGCTCGAAGGCGATGCTTTTGTTTGCATCAATTGAAAGATTCTGTTGCTTGCGCCTCTCATGCGGCTAATATTACGGTCAAACGAGGCCAAGCTGCGTGAAACTGCACCATGGTAGTCACTCGGTCGGCTCCGAGCGCACTTCGCGACGTATCATACGGGAACGGTCCGACAGTTACGACGTAACAGCGGGGTTCCCAATACATTGTATCCTATGGGAGATATGCCGGGACCGGCGGAAAACGACGTAACAGCCGGGAAAACGCAGCAGTGAGGAACGTAGCAGCGGGGTTCTACTGTATTACTGTACTTTGATTTCTTTACCTTTATATCATAATTACTACATTACATTTAAAGACTACAAATTATGCCCCTATACTTTCCTTGGCTTCATTCTGGTTTCATTAAGCACCTGTGCGTTTGTGTGTTTTGTATTTGCAGCTCAAGTTTATGTACAGCGGTATTTTGCACATTTCATCCCTCTCAACATGAAGCCAACATGGCTGAGCCCAAAGCTGCAACGTCAAGCCCAGCAGTGCAAAGACACGACAGCGTACGACGTATCGTGATAGGTAGGAACAACGACGCCATACCCACATCATCGAGCTTAGCGGCGAGACGCCATAGCCGGTAAAAGTTGCAACGGCACCTGCTGTGAAGCTTAGCTGATCTCAGACAATTTTTTAACTGAACGAATTGTTCAGAGGCATCCTGCAGCTTCGCGAGCGCAGCTTACTCGAGCTTGATCTTGCGCTGAACCTCCTTCTTCCAGATGTTCTTGAAGTCGTTACAGAAAGGCACCCACGGAGTGAACAGCTCCTTCGGCCACTCAGACTCGTTCTTGGACTTGGGCTGCAGGAGGAAGTAGTCCTTGGTCTCCAGAAACCTGAGAATGGGAAGCAGCAGAGAACTCGAATGAACGTCACCAGCACAGGCCATCAAAATGCACTAAAACCACTAAGCAACAGTACTGTATTTACACGATTATAAGTTGACTCAAATGCAGGTCGCGCCGAACTCGCACAGCACACTGCCAGTGTAAGAAGAAAAAGTGAACGAAATGAACGGTAACAAAACCTAAACTTGACAAGTCTGCCCTTGCGTGTCCCATGAGCGTGTCCCAGATGCTTGAGAATGATGCAGGGAATGCGCACCAACCTTCACAGGTGCGTTAGGCGGACGGCCGCATGAAACCTAATTCAAGGGCTAATGCAATCCCAGAATCAGAGTTCATGCACAGCCTCTGCGATTTGCGCCGCCAAAAGCGGATCTCTGGAGGCTGCGTTTTTTGCGTTGAAGCGCATTCCGTCTCTCTCACGGGCGTCGTAAGTTTTGAAGCTCCACGACGTCAAAATGAAGTTACGGAAGAACTGAAAACAGGGGGCGCGCTGCTCGCCGAGCTCCAGCCAATCAACGGCGGCCGAAATGGACAGTCCATTCGATGGACACATCGAGAACAGCTCCGCAGCTAGCCACCACTCACTTGATCCTGGTCTCCTCGAGGTTCTCCTCCTGCTCCTTCTGCTCCTGGTGTGCCTTCTGCAGGAACGTTGTCATCTGCTCCCTAAAAGGTTCCTGGTGCTCACTGTCTGAGTTATTCAGCACCTTCTGGACCTTGGTCTCGCAACCTGAGCAGGCAAGCAAGCATTACAGTGGTCCTTTGACGCCCCCTAACTTCGCCACTTGAAGTGCCAGACTGCTTTAACACCCGAACGCCTTAAAGCGATAGTGAAAACAATAATTTACTTCCGCTAGTAAATCACTTCTCTCCTAGAGTACCGAAAAGATGCCTCTTGCTGAGGATAAGACTATGCTCATGGCAGCACCAATAAAGTACTACAACAGGGAAGAGACGGGGGCAGCAAGTACACCCAGAAGTTCTCGCACAAACTTGCTGTCACATATGGAACACCTTTAAGGATGTTCCCATGCGCAAGCAAATGCATTTACAACAACTGGGATGATTTACGGAGAAACTCTTCGTGCAAGCCAGCATGCAGAGACACTTGGCACATCTTCACAAGAGGGGTGTGCGAATATTAAAAAATTTCAAATAATGAATCGAATAGTATTTTATATGATTTGGTACTCGAATCAAATAGCGCAGATCAGAAATAATGAATATTTTTCGAACAATAAGTGCTGATGAAAAAACCTGAAAGGAATGAAATGTTGGAACAGAGAGGGGCAACGTTTCTTGTTTTAATCATCGGATTACCAAGATGCATGTAGCCCAAGGTTTTACGGAACTATTGACAGTTCATTAATCACAGGATAAAGGTGCTTTTTGCTTAAAACTCCTTTGTTCCCAAAGCGACAGAGTCATCAATCCACTATCTTCGTCATGACATTCATAATGATGTTGAGCCACAAATAGTTTAATATTTAAATATAGCTCTTTTATTTAAAAGCTGTTGACAAAATGCCACCTTGAATACTGTAATCACTCCTGTATTTCAACCTGCAGTTACAAATTATTTTTAAGGCTCAAGTTGCTGCTGTATACAAGCTTGCCTCAGTTTACATAATTGTGGTACTTTTTGTCAGTTATAACTTCTCGCAATGTTCCTTTATTAAAGCTTGTGGATATTTGCTTCAAATAAAATGCTGTAAATTCTTGGGCTGTTTAGAAAATGGCTATATATTAGCATTCTAGGGGCTGCTTTGAAAATGGTTGCCTTACTACTCAAAAACTATTCGAACAGTACTCGATTCGTATTCGACTTGGTGTTGTTGATATTCAATATGCGTTCAATTCAGTTCAAAATTTCATCGCACACCCTCACTTCACAATGCCAACTGAATGTTCTAAAGTGGTTGTTCAAATGGATGAGCAAGAAGTTTGGAGTGTAGTGCAATTTGTTCTCAAAACTTCGCGTTCATGTCACGCTCAGGTGTCTGTGCTATGTGCACAGACTGCAGCAGACGACAATAGACAGCCTCTACTGTAATTTCTTTTATGCAAAAGCATTACGTGCCCCGTGAAGCGGAAAATCCGGTAAGCATCGGCATTGAAAGTTCGGTGGCAAAGAAGACTCGCATGACCAAGTGACGACGTCACGCGGGATTTGGTGCCCAATCCAAAAACAGAGTTCATCCAAATCGAGCACATGACCAAGTGGTCATGTCACGCAGCATAGCCACATGACGACATCCTCTTCCTCCTGGGGCCTTTCTGTCCTCAATTCCCTTCCCCTATACGAGTAGCATGTAGGCAACTTTGTATATGCCGGCAAAATTCTTTTTCATTAAACAGCTTTCTCTCTCTTGCTGTCACGTGGTTAAGTTGCATAGTCACATGACCAAGGGATGATCATGTGACAGTCATGTGACAACTTAAAATTGGGAAGACACAATTCAAGCACATTATCAAGCAACCACATTGCAAGACAGTCACATGATGACGTGACTATGTCGCATGATTAAGTTGTGTGACATGCAAGGTTAAAAAGTTGAGCCGACTCAATCCGAGTACATGACCAGGTGATGACGTCAGGTGGCAGTCATGTGACCAGAAAAGAACATTAAGTTGGAAAGGCACATGATGAAGTGATCACATCGTGACACGATGTGACGTGACATATGGACATAGATCGGTGCAGTCATTGCAATAAGGGCGGACATTGATACAGCTTACAAGGCCAGGCACGGCATGCTTACGCATTCAGTGCACGTGAGGAGGCTTCAGTGCCTCTCTAATTTTTTTTTGTTTCCTGGGTGCAGTGCAACAAGGCTTTTTCCTAACTTTGAGAAAAACTCCAGCCTACTACAAGAAACCAACACTGGGACAAGATGCACCTTGGTGGTGCAAGTTGGAAACGCGGAGAGCTCCTCAACAATAGACACTCACTCTTGATCTGAGCGTCGAGCTTCTTGAGGTCCGCCCTGATGTCGTCGAAGTTCACGAGTCCAGCACGTTCCATGTCGGTCGGCTCAGGCAAAGGAAATTTCGCCTTCTCCTGGGAAACGTCCTGCATCAACAAGAAAACCATATGATGAAAAATTGCGAAAAATTTTCTTTTCACAGACATTCCAATTTACAGGAGACATCACTTTACTGTGAGACAGTCATCCAATCAAAACAAAGCCACATTCAAGTCTGGTTGTCTTTAGCAGTGCCACTAGACATACTGCAATTCAGGTCTGACAAATATAAACCCACAGAAGCAAAAATAAGATAAGACCCCTGGCATGTCAGTGAAAAATTAAGCTTTTTTTCCCTTGAATTCAATAAATATCATTCTAGACTCGTAGGTTGTCTAATGAACACGTTTCTTGAGTTTTCGTTTTCTTTTACGATGTCTCCGACTGTAGCAAACACCCGTTAACATTTCCACATGAACTTTACTAATGTAGTTAGCAAGGGTTTCTCGTATTTGTTTTTATATCGTTCTAGAAGAGCAATTTTCTGCTTGGTTTTACCAGGCAAATGAAAATCTCAACTACATAAGCTACAGTGGTGTAGTGCAAGGGGAAACCCCTTCACCACAAATTGCAATTTGTGTGTCTATACATAGGCATACAAAAACACATATATACAGTCAAACCTGGATACCATAGCCAACACTGATAGAACGAACTCTTGGTTATAATGAAGTAAATGAAAAATAAGTCGCGTCATTCATGCGGTGTTCCTAATATTCATCCATAACAAATTTTAGGGAAAAAATGAAGCTACTTTTGTGTCACATGTGACTTTGTTGTGATGAAGTTAGATTTACGTAAATACAGAGGCTGTACCCCTGGCAAGCTGCACGTTAAATGCATGCAGCAAGTCTTCACTCTTTAACCATGACGCATTCATGTTAATTCCTGCTCAGTACAAGCCACTAATTATGCAAAAGGCCCTTGTATATTATTTACGAAAATTTAATTAGAATTGTAACACAATACTAACACAATCGCATGTCTCTGCTAACAGATCTGAACAGATCCCAATCAAATATGACTACACACCGTTCGAATACAGTAGTACATACGAATAACTATGCTAGATAACATCTTTCTTAAAACACATACGCTTAAGCAAGTTTGTGCAGATGCACCTACCAACAGTACACCAAACAGACGGTAATGGTGTATCTAACTACTGGCACAAATAAATGCCAGAGCATTAAAAAAAAAAGCACAGCTTAACTACTGCACACAACGAAAACAGATCAGAGTGCATTCGGCACTGTACTTAATACTAACGGCACAGGGCTGCTCTGGAAGTAGCTGGAAGAGTACAAGAGATAGTTTTAAGTTATTAGCCATAAATTATTAGAAAGAAGGTAATATTTCAAAGCCCTTACCTCCTGGAACTTGCTTATATAGACTCGGACAATGTAATGAAGAAGAGTCAAAGAGTTGTCCTGCAAAACGGGAAACGGAAGCAACGTTAATCAGTTCACAGCTGATGGAATTACGCTAACGAGTTGGCGAGTGCCAGTCAACCAACCTTGCTCTTGACGTCCTTCAACTTGGCCAAGATCTCAAGGCCAAAGCCATCGGCTTGTCCACGACTCCTATTCCCTGCGACGCAAACGTTACGCAGCCGTTACACAATTTGCACATCATGCCGTAATAAACAGTCTACTGCAGGGAAAGGTGCGAGAGTACTAGGTACTTTGTTAAGACTGTCAAATGAATGAGTTCGTGGGGGTACACGTCTTAGCGTATTGAACAGCGCAAAAAAGAATGTCAAAGAAAAAGCTATGAACGCTCATGTTTCGAGCTTCATCTATTCGTTATTTTTTTCCCCATGCATAATGTTGAAATAAGGAATTGATGACGTAATGAATGTAAAGGTGGGACACTGACCCACGCCTTAGTATTGTGTACAAGGGTGAAACTTGTACCAGCAAGAGCTTCAGCATATCACACAGAATAGACTGTTGCGCGAGTTGGTAATTTATCATGAAGAGAATGAGCGCAAAATAACTTGAAACAAGGCAAAGGAAGCTACAGGACGAGTGCGTAACTATAACAACTGAAGGTTTTATTAAAGAACACTCACTTTTGTAAGCAACCAAAAACACGTGTTCACCTCAAAGAACACAGACACACACACCTTCTATTCTAATCAAATACCACCCCCTTAATCAATTAGTGGACCGGCCACTCACCAATCTCAACTGTCACTTGAGACAATCTTGTATCTTTTAAATGCTGTTTATAGCAACTGATTGATTGATTGATCAAGTTTAACATCTTACCTCCATTCATGTAGTTGCCTAGAGCTAATATAAGCCCCAGGATTGTGCGCACTTCCTTGCTGTGTAGTAATGCCTGCAGCAGAGACATAAAAAAAAAAAAGACAAAGGCCTTTTAAAGATGAAGTTGAGAGTAGGAGCATCCAATTGGGATGAAACGTACCAACAGAAATGATCCAGACTATAATTACTGTGGCCGTCGTACAGTGAGCAGGTAACTTACTGGTCTATAACAGTATCAGAATCGGTGCCAAGACAAAGGCAGGGTAGTCGAAGATGGCAGAGAATCAAGGCAGTGGGATGAAATTAGGAGATTTCCAGAAATGTGTAAAAATTATCAGCTAGATCAAGACAATGGTGATTGGACACCTTAGCGAGAGGTCTTATTAATCATGCAGTGGAGAGAGGTTACACTTATGAGAATAATTACTTTGTGCACCGTAAATTGTTATAACGTGTACACACACAGCAAGCCCTGAGCTAGAATTCCAAATAAAATCGTACATAACTTTCCACAAGAATTCTTTCTGAAATAAAGTACTGTATTCTATTGGTCCACAGCACTTTATCTGGTTATTAATTAAATGCAACTTCGTTATGCTCCAAGTCGTTAACCTTCACTGCAATCTAGTGGCACTGCCTCCAAGATCCTTACCTCGCACGTCATCTTGAGGTTGTTCAGTTTGTTTTCGACGATGCTGATGGACTCCGTGTAGGTCGACTGGAACATGATGCATCCGACGCGGTCGGCATACTCCGGAATGCGAGACAGGTCCAACAGGAAGCGCTCCGGCTTGTCCAACGGAACTTCGGGTTTCAGCGCTAGGTGGTCCTGGATCAGCTTCAGCTCTTCGTTTGTAGGGCGCTGCATGGAGTACGCAGGAATGACAGATGCCCACAGGGGGTCTACCAGCGGACATCTACGCAGAACACTAATAATAAGAATTGTTGGGGTTTTGTGCCTTCAAACCACGATATGATTACGAGGGACGCCGTAGCAGAGGGCTCCGGAAATTTTGGTCATCTGGTGTTCTTTAACATGCACCTAAATCTGAGTACACGGGACTCTAGCATTTCGCTCCACCAAAATGCGGCCATCGCAGTTGGGATTCAATCCCGCGACCTTCGGGTCAGCGGTTCACCATTTTAACCACTACACGATCCCGCTGGGTCTTTGCAGAACACCGACTACAGTGAAAGGTTGACACTGCAAAACTTAAGTCTGAAGTTTCTACTTAACGAAGTACTTTTCATTTCCCATGGGCCTGCTGTAGTAAGAGTGGCTTTTGTGGCATTGCAGAAGCGTAATATACTAACGAATAAAACTTTTTAAATTCTTATTCAGTGCCACATGAAGTTCCCGTCACTGCGAAAAGACCAACAACGTCATCGTAGCAGACGCTTGCATTCAACAATTCCGCGAGAAACGAGCACGACAAGTAAACAAACAGTTGTTCCCGCAAACAAGCTGCACTTTAACGAGCCACCTTTTGCATTCAAAACATACAGGAGAATGAAAGAATAGGCTTACAATTTCGTACAGTGCTTGAAGGGTGTCCAAGCTCACAACTGATGTGTCAAAGTTGTAGATGGCTGTAAAAAACAACGATCACAAAGATACGTCACAACTGCAAAAAAGGCCAGAACAGTGCATGCCAACAGTGGCTGATGACATTTGATATAGGTGTAATCTTCCCATGTTTCAATCTCCAACGTACAAAAGGACCGAGTGAAGCATTACTACGTACAGTATATTCTCAGTAATTGGAAATCTCTAAAAATTGAATTGCTGCTTAGATGGAATTGCCTCCAATACGACTGGTCTCGTACTTGAAGTCAGCGTCCTTGTCCGTCTCTTAGTAAACGGAACTCCTGTTAAATGTAACAATTTCCTCGTTCCTTTATGTTCTGTTTAACCTTTTTAGTCCCAACTATGGAGAATTGTCCAATATATTGGACAACTCATTGTTGTCTGCTCCAACCCCAGCACCCACTATTTGCCGTTGAAAACTATATTTTTTAGTTTTTTTCAACGTCTACTAGCGCCCTATGTCAAGCGTGGGCAAAATCAATGCAGCGGCGGGCCTGAAATACTAGTCCAAAATGGCAGCGGTCAGCAGTGACGTGTTCTACGGCCGCACTCGTCAAACTACGTAATTTGTCTTGCATTTCTGTTGTTTGCTTACTTATCATTTTTAAGTACCTTATCATATTTAAAGTACCTTTTAAGTACGTTATTTTTGCAGTGTTATTTGGTCCAGATGTCCAATATATTAAACAACAGGACCAAGTCAAGGCATGACGTCCAATATATTTGCATACAAACCACCACATACAACCCCATACACCACATACAAACCCTTAACACTTTTGGCCTAGGTGGTCTATTCGAGCTATACTGAACTCTCTGAAAAAATTTGTGCACCTAACTTTAACCCAGGGCTCAGGCGGTTAATGAGAGTCTACTGCACTGCATGGCATCTGGGTGACTTGGTTTGTCTCGCAGACTGTTCTAATGGTGCACGGAATGAAGGTGGAAGGAAGCTGTCGCGAACCCACACATCCTGTCGTGCGTTTCATTTGGCCTCTGTCTTTCATGGTGTTGAGCGCGGTCAGCAAGAACGTTTGAGACCCCTTGCGAAAGTACTGTCTTCGGTTTTGGTCATCAACAGCTCGACTCAACGAACTATGACCAGGTTCACATATAACAACGTTTACACACTTGAAAGAGCCAACGGATGTCCTCATTCAGAAACAGCATACATATTGACGAACAGAGAAGAATGCACAGCTGGCCTTTTTCTGAAGCGCTGAGAAGACTTGTTTCCTCAGTCTCGTTTTTATTTTTTTTTCCCACTTTTTTATTCCTAGCAACAAAAACAGACTAATAACTTCACTTACCATTCTCCACATCGCATATTTCAAGGCGAAGACTCGATATCAGTATGCCAACGTTTTGTGAACGTTTCTGGTCGAGAAGCTTCGCCACCTATGAGGACAAAAAAAAAATTACGTTCAAGGAAGCAATGTTGATTAAATTTACGAAAACTGAAATAAGGAAAGCATTTTAGGAGTGTTGCAGGGAACATATGCGACACTACTTTTAAACATCAAACATCACAAGATTGAGTGCATGCCTTTAGAACTAAAACATGAACAAAAGCGCTTTGAATTAAAAATAAACATTGTGAGCACATGGATGTGGGCGCTGAACCACAATATTCCTGGGCTGTCCCAAAGCACCAACATCTGCTACCCACTACGTCCCATACATTTTTCTCCGTTTAATGTTTTGTCAGCAGTATCGAACTGCACCAAAGTGCTGTACAACTAACTTTTGCAACCAACACCACTGTCACTCGATGCAAACGATACACAAAGCTTCGCTTTCATCAACTCCTGTAGTGCGAAGCATCTGCTGCCCTTCTTATGCACATTTTAAGGCGAGAGCCTCAAGTGTCCCGTTGCACAGCCCCTTGAGTGAAACACAGCGGGCGAATTAAGTGGCACAAAAACTAACTCACGTGACCTACATCACTAATGGAGTCATGCTGTGGTATCACTTGTGCCGTCATCATGACATCACAGATCGTTTTGAAATTTGTGACGACACTGTCATATCATATGATGACATCACGCGACATCATCAACTGACATCGTCACTTGGTAAAAGGCAGGCCAATCCAGGAGGTAGCACAGCCCAATGCGAGGCACAAAAAACTTCAGAGGAGGGGCAATGCAATTGACTGAGAACATCAAGGTAATTTAATCCATGCCTCTCACACTGCAGCTCTTTATGCAATGCAGGAAGTCTAGTCCCCGATTGTATAACTTAACGCGTGACCAAGTCTGCAAGAGGCTTCTACCTTAAAGTGTTACAGAGATGGCAACATGCTGGAGAGCTTTTTATGCCCGTATTATCACAGCTTGAAACGTCCGGACGTAGTAGTACGGTGACGTAGGGGTACCTGCTTAGTCTTTTCCTGGGCACTTTTCGTTTTTGCCGTGGGTTTCTTCTCCTGCACTTGCCTCGAGAACAAGTTTTCAAACTCCTCCCAGTCAGAAGGGGGAGTCTCCTCCAAGCTCTCCCACAGCGTCTTGTGTCTGGAACGAGACCGGATTACCAAGATAGGTAACATAACTGTATGAGACAGAGTAACAAAGAGCTGAGCTAGTTGGTAAGTATTCATGTTAAGAGACTGGGCGTGCAAACACGGACACAAGAGAGAAGTCAAGAGAACAGAAATGCCAAGTAACAACTTAGCACGCAAAAACAAATACTAGTAATTGAAGAAGCCAAAGAAGCAGGACTGTTCAGGTAAGTAAGAGAACACTAAAAAGGCTCAGAGTACTAGAAATAATTTTTAGAAGAACAGAGAGCTGAGCTAGTTGGTAGGTATTTATGTTAAAAGACTGGGAGTGCGGACGTGGACACAAGACAGACATCAAGACAACACAAACACCGACTAGCAACTCTTGTTAGTTGTTAGTCAACACCAACTGACAGTTGTTAGTCGGCGTTTGCACTGTCTTGACTTCTTTCTTGTGTCCACGTTTGCACACCCAGTCTTCTATGAGACGGTGGCTCTCAAGCACCAGAAAGCTGCCCATCAGCACAATGATGACAGCAACAAGATTTCTCTACACACTGCACTTTTAAAATTAGTAAACACTTGATCTCCTAAGGATAACACATTACTGCAAAGAAGTCGAGTCTTGTTAAAAGGGAGTGGCTTCAGTGTAGAAGCACATGCATTATATTAAAGGAAACTAAATTCTCTGGTTTTACGTGCCAAGACCAGGATACAATTATGATATACCAAAGTGGAGGACTCAGTTATTTTTAACCATCTGGATTTCTTTATCGTGCACATAAATCAAAGTACACAGGTGTTTTTGCACATCAACCCCATTAACGTGTGAGCCAAGCAGCACAGGTGAGTCATGTTCCAGACATGTGCAACATGGTGTTCAAACAATTTTATTGCTCTGACAGGCTTGTAGAGGTCCAAGGCTACAGGTGGGCTGGTGCAAGCCGTCTACTAGATGTACTGTCTACCTAAATACTCTGCAGAGGAGATGCCTGCTAAACTGTGTCCTGCAATACAACTGATCTATTTGGTTTGACAGTCTGTAGAGACCCAATGATAAAGCACGGCTTATGCAAGCCGCCTATCAGATGTATTGTCAACTTAAACAAACTGAAAGAAAGATGTCTGCAAGAGAACTATACGCATGCTGCGACACATACTCTGCTGTCTTTTCTGGACTCGCCGGCGGAGCACCTTGTGGTTGCTTCGTTGTGGGCACTTGTATCCTCGTCCAGTAGAGGGGCTTCATCAGCGCCTTCGGGTTCACGGGTTGCTTGCGAGCTGAACGAAATCGGGTGCGCCGAGTCATGCTTTATCTCAAGGGTGAAGAAATGAACGATCCGAAAGACGAAAGCAATGCAAATGCAGCATGAAGCAAGAGCAAGCACAATGCACTGCCGGCGACAGCCAATACATGCACGATACCAAAGAACGATAGTAATCCGCAACTGATCATGCTAAAGCCCTGTGGTTCTAATGCAACTGTGCTATGAGTGTTATAAATTTTCTTTGGGTGGTACTAGTGGTTTACACGCTTTACACCCTTGAGGGTGCGTTTTGGTACATATTGCATTTTAAAATAAAATACACCCCATCGGGTCCATTTATAAAATATGCCCTTTAGAGTATTTGATCCCAGCATACACCATCTAGAGCATTTTTATCACAAAACACACAATTTATGGTGTATTTTGTCCCTGAATCATAGGTGTCATCTGTTTGGCTGTCACGTTCTTGCCGAACATTTGAAGGCTGCTACTTTCCTGCGACGAGTGCTATGCCAAGCCAAGAATGCGCACAGGATTTATGATCTGCATGTACAGAGTGCACAGAGTTAAAGGAAAGGCCCGTAAGACAAATGATTGCTTTCGTCGTACAGATGAGCCCTCAAGTGCACAGACTCTCTTTCGAGCGAGTGCAAGTTGGGCCGATATCGAGATGGGCACGTGTCTGTGCATTGTAATGACTGTGGGTGTGAAGCGTTGTTCAAAGAGTGCACAGTGGTATATAGGAATGCCGATAAGACTACGAGAGAGATTGTGGAAGCTGCCCTGATCGCGAGGGCCGGTGGTAGCTGTGTCAGCTGCCCGTCGGTGGCGCTGACTGCTAATGAATTAGCCTTTCTTGACACGGCAGGTTTTCATGTGCGATGAGTAGAACTTTTGCGTACGGATCTATTTATACTGTTGCTTTCGAAAATAAACAATCAGTTGAAAGTTAGCGCCTGTCCTGTTGTCTCTTCCTCGTCCGTGTGTGTTAGCGCTGTGCCCCATTCTGAAGCATATAACCAACTCACGCAAAAAGCCACATTGGCATCCCTATAGCTTGTCTTGCACAACAGTGCAAAGCAAGATGACTTGCATAATTTATCATTTTACTCCCCTCAATAAGTGAATGCTGTGCTTGCGAATGGAATCTGTCACCTCATGCTCAGCATTGTTACAACATACCTATCGCTTCATTTGTTTTTAGAACAATACAGCATCACAACAGGTGCATTTCAGCAGCAAGCACACAGACAGACGGCTCAATTCTCAAAAGTTTCAACGATGCAAAAAGCAGAAGGTGTTGCTGGCCAGCAGCCATTACTTGGCAACTCACACGCTACAGTGCCACCTACTGAAGAGGATTGTTACAAGGTCCAGCAGAGTGAAAAAAGGAACGAGAAGTCTGTGGTGAGTGAACAGTATAACAACTCTCCGATGGTATGACAACTCAACATTTATTTGAATACAAGCTAACTCCGGTAAACACACCAGCAAAGATCTCTACACAGAGAATAAAGAGCAAATTTTCATGAGAAGTCATGTCAACATCGCATGTCAAGTTACAATGTAGAACGACGACGGGCAAACCCGAAACAAAAAGGCACGTCACACACAGGTGCATGTGCATTTTCATTTATGCTTGGTTTGAACTTTTTTACTTATGGATTACTAATGTTCCAAATCACCCATAAACTCATATATATAAGTAAGATATGGTGCCATGACCTGTAATGATGGCCACACCAATATCAACAGATTAGCAAGTAGGCTAACAACGAATGAAATATTCTATTAGAGTTTACTTGGGATGATATTTTCAAATGAACGCTTTCGGGCACGTGATTGCTTGCACGAGACTTCGTGCAACAAATGATGCTTGACACATCAGCGCATATGCCCAACAAGGTTCTCGGCAGTGTTCCAAGCTCACTAGTTACGCGCAGCAACAGAAATGCTGCACCCGCCAACAGACTGCTTTTACAGTTTCATTTGTGAAACGTTCTATTCAACATGGATAGGGATGCCCACCACGATGAAGGGTTTCCCTTTACCTAAACCATGGTGAATTTTGTTAGACATCTACAGTACTCGTGGATTGAAACGCGAAAAGTTAGGGCTAGGTAATGCACATACACTCAAACCTCGATATAACGAACCCGGATATAACGAATTATCGGTTATAACGAAATAATTGAAGTATAGCCTTGGAAATTAATAGATACAGTGGTTCAAATGTACGCTTATAACGAATTTTCAAATATAGAGAAGTTATTTTCATGTCAAATACGACTGTTATAATGAGGGTTAAGTGTACTTTTGTTTCCAGCATCTACAGCTCACGTCATATCGGCGTAATTTTGACCCGAACACTTACATCAGAGGCACAATTACCTTTAGTGGCCATATCTGGAATGACATGATGCGGTTATCACCTGCAATTGCTCATATAGCAGTCGCTATAGTAAAAGAAAACAATGTTGCGTTTCAATACACGAGTGCTGTGCATTCACACCCAAATGAAAACCTGCAAAAGAAATAAGAACCGTCAGTTCAGCCTGCCTACTTGAAAGTTAGGCGTAGGTTCATCCCTTATGCCAGAAATGAGAGAAGTGAGTGCACTTTGGCCCTAAGGACTAAGCCTTCAAACGAATCACCACAGTGTCATACATACCAGCAAACCTGAAAAAAATAAAAGCTTGTCTTATAGAGCCTTTACATTTCTCTTATGGTATGACAGTACATCAAGGCGAGACGAATGCTGTCAATAGCCCGCAACATTTATCACAGGAACAAAAGTACATTCTAGCCAAAGAAACAACACATGCACCATTTTTCATTACTAGGATAGTGAAAAGAAATGGGACACAAAAGGAAGACAATGAAGATACACACACAGCACCGTCTTCATTGCCCTTCTTGAGTCCTGTTCCTTTGTGCTACCATAGTAATAAAAAATATGCCATACAAACAAGCCCGTTTTGCAAGTTTAATACACATGCATAATGTTGAGCTTACCTATGGCGTAGGCACTGTGCCAGCCACCCACAGGTGGCGCTGGCATCGGCACAGGTCCCAGTCCCGGCGGGGGAGGAGGAGGGGGTGCCGGGGAGCCGTGCACTGGCGCCATGAAAGAGGGGAGTGGGGGCGGCGGAGGGGGCGTGCCCATCATTCCTGGCAACGGGGGAGGGGGTGGGGGCGTGGCCATGCCGGGAAAGGGAGGTGGAGGCGGCGGCGGAGGGGGCGTGGCCATGCCCGGGAACGGGGGTGGGGGAGGCGGAGGAGGAGGTGGAGTGCAGGAAAATGGCGGCGGAGGAGGGGGTGGTGGTGGCGGCGGAGGAGGGGGCGGAGGAGGCGGTGGCTCCGCCTGGGAGACTGTTATTGCAGTGGACGAGCTTCCAGTGCTCGTCACTATGACGGTGGGCGGGACCTGCAAAGAGCCACAAGGTGTGGCAATAAAGCCTGGTGAACTTGAAATACGACTTTGTCACCAACTGTAAATGTAGCTTTTTTTTACAACCAAGCTGTCTTATACCACTGTTACATGGACAGACTTAACCACGGTTATGCTAACTATGGTTACAGCTAACAACAGAGGTAGCTACATGGCGAACGTAACCGCAGCTAGTCTCCTAACTGCGATTATTGCAAACCGAACTAGGCAAGCACTGTTTACCCTCCCAAACAGAGAAGCTGACAAGATGGCCGACGAGTTGCGAGTGCACCAGCTATGAAGCAGCGTAAGTTAATCGGCAGCTTCATGTTGTTTGAGCATTCTCCCGTAACACGACTCCAGTCATGGAAAACGGGGTTCGCAGTGGAACGGCTAATAACAAAGATTATTCCACCCTCAGCGGGGGTGGCGAGAAGGTACAGCCCACCCGCTACATGTTTCTTGAAGGGAATTGCTTGAAGGGAAACGCTGAATATGTAGTTCAAGGTGGGACAATTCTCAATACACTGTTGTGGAGGCTAGTGAAAGTGTAGAAGTGCTGTCTCATACCACGAAACTTGCCAAGGACGCGCCCAAACTTCTTGCTGACCACATGCTCAGCACGTGACGTCAGCTTGCTCAAATCAGCTAACTGAGCCTGTGTAGCAATGGCAAACCCACGTTTGCGTTAACTGCAGTTAATCCTGTAAGCATAGTTAACCATAACCGCAGTTAAAGCTGCCGGTGTGACAGACGTATTAATTGTCTACCCCATGCCATCATTGTAGTAGCATAGTAGCAGTAGTCAGCGTCACGCAGGTCACATGACCAGAAGAGGGAGGGAATAATGAAATAAATAAAACGAAGTTATGATGATGATAATCGAGATGAGACTAAGCTCTCTCAGTCTACCCTCAAATACACTTGCACGCTTACAGCTTCGCTGTCCGATTGTTTTCATTGTGTGGAACTGGCCGAAATATCTTTAAACCTCTTTCTGAAACCTCGAAACTCGAGTTAGAACTGACAAAAGAAAACAAGGTTGGTTTGGGCAGATATCTTCGATCGCACACAAGCTCTTCACACTTTGTTTAGCAATGTACAGAAATCTTAACTTTTTCAAGAAAGGTAAACAAACGGAACTTTCATATACTTTGCACCAAATGAGACAAACAAAACTTGAACTCTTAATCATCCACTGAATTTATGCCTAGTTTCAAAACCCTGATGAAAACCAAGTTGTCATAGTGCTGAAAAGAAAGCGTTCAGCCCGAACATTTTGCGAACTAACCACCATCTAGCAAGCTGCCCAAGTCTCTGTGAGCATTCAGTCGTGCTTTTCTTCTTCATGAACACCAGCAACCTCTCTATGCTGCACGTGTCGAATCACCGCAGTTAACGCCCTCTGGTTGCCTCTGCAATGCTAACCCAAGCTTCTAGGAATGTCCCCCTGACCACAGAGTTTGCTACAATTCCTAGAGGGAACTCTGGCGTTGCAATCGTTCAGCCACCATGGGAATGATGGGTAGTGCACGGATTTACCTAATCTTCGTGTTTACGGCTTCGAACGCACTTGTGGCTTTGTTTATTGCTGTGTTTTGGCGATTCATTTCGGATAAAAGAATGGACCGTTGTGAACTTCGTGACCAGATTTGAATTGGTGAGCCTAAAAAGGTTAAAGTGGTGCAGTAGAACTGCTGACTTTTGCTGAACTTCGTCTTGAGACAAAGCGGATGCTGGCGACACGGCGCCAAACAGAGCCAAAAGAACGAAGTTTAGACAAATACCCGCACTACCCATCATTCCCATGCTGGCTGAAGCGCCATGCGTTGCAGCCCCCATAGACACTATTGCCAGAGTTCCCTCTAGTGTATCTATAGAAAACTATGCCTACAGCTACCTTGTCCACCATAGTTTTAATGCTAATTGTGAGACCTAGATATGTTTTCTCACACCAAGTGCTTTGACAATGCGGACATATCTACTACTAGCACAAAAACACACAAAGGATGAGGTAAAAGACGGCAGACAGGACGTCTGCCATCCTGTCTGCCCTGTCTGCCGTCTTTTACCTCGTCCTTTGTGTGTTTTTCGCGCTAGTAGATATGTCCGCAGTCAATACGCATCAACTAGCCCAACTAGCTTCTCTAATACTGCTTTGACACCTATGACCGATTGGCTACCGATGTCAATAGGCAGTTTCAAAGTAGGGTTCACCGAGTTTGTGTTGCTTGGGTACGTATGCTACATGTGAAATATAAGGTGCACATCCAAGAGGTTATCGTATCGTGCATGCATAGTGGCGACAAATGCTAATGCAAAGCTTTGGGCACCTGGACACAGAAATCTGTGTCCATGTGCTTCGAGTTGCTGACTACCGTATTTACTCAAATCTAGGCCGGCGCCAATTCTAAGCCGACCCCCGAAATTTGCAAGGCCAGAAAAAAACAAGAAACTTAATTATTGTACTCGAATCTATACTCGAATCTAAGCCGACTCCCCACTTTTGCAGATAGTTTTTTCGAAAAAAAACATCAGCTTAGAGTCGAATAAATACGGTAATTTGCCCTGGTGGTGTCAATGGCTAGCATCCTGATTAGCTCAAATGGTAGAGCAACCAGCCCGGAAAGGCGTAGGTCCCAGTCGATCCCCGGACCACGACTAATTTTTCTTCAACTAAGGAGCTTTCCTTTCAGAGAAATCCGTATGGATTTCCTAGAATCCTAGTGGCTTCGTGCTACAAAAAGGTGGTTGTCAATCATCCGCCCTTCCACCATCTTGCGGGATTCCAGAGAGGCAGTCATGCTAGATGGAAACCATCTAGCATGACTGCTTCTAACAGGCGAGAAGCAGGCGCTCCGCGATTTTGTGGGCGAAGCTGACATTTTTCTTTTCTTAGGTTGTAACTGTGCATGGTGGGAACTACGTGGTCAAAACAAACAGCTGCTTTTAAGCAAAACCATTGCGCAGGAACTCACGGCCTGCTCGTCCGTCTGGCATTCCTGGTGACAAGTGTCGATGTGCGTCTGAGATTCCTGGGTCGCGTATTCTGCCTCGTCCGTCTGAACGATGCCCACCGCGAACCTCCACTGCGCCTGGACCCATTTATCACAGGTAGCTGGTGTGACGGTCTGCGCCTCGCAAGACCGCAGCACGGCTGAGAGGGTCTGCACCTCGCAGGACCGCTGCGACACCGGCGCCGCCGCAGCGGCGGCGGGCGCCGGAGTCGCCTGGGGCGCGTCTATGTCTCGCGCCTTCCTGGTCAGTTCTTCGATGCCGGCCAGGGTTTGGTACTTGTCGATCTGCAGAAAAAAGAAAAGTTAGAAGGCAAGAATTACACTCAAACCTCATTATAACAAAGTTGCATCTGATATGAAAATAACTTCGTTATATCCAAAAATTCGTTATAAATGTATATTTGTAACACTGTATCTATGACAAGACTATTCTTCATTTACTTCGTTATAACCAACAATTCGTTATATCCATGTTCGTTATATCGAGGTTTGAGTGTATATCTCTCACAGAGAGTGAACGGTTAAGTGTGCAAAAAACTGACACGTCAGCACTCCTCAGCATGAGGCACTAAGAAGCAGCCATGTGGTCAGAGACATGTGGCAACACGTGCAACTTCGTCACATCAAATGTATATTAAAGCTCAGCAAGTCTACACAGTGCTTGAAGGGGCCCTGCAACATTTTTTGAGCATGGTCATAAAACGTTGCCGATCAGTAGTCGAGGCTCCTGAGAAGATGCAGGCCAAACGTATCACAGCATGCGGCCTGGAATTTGCACTTAATTTTCAAAGACAGCTAGAAATCACTCACTCTGCTCTCGACAAATGATGCCATATTCCAAAATGACCATGTCATAAACACAAGGTCCATGGCCATTGGCTGATTTGAGCATTGCAAGCTGCTTGGTTACCGTGGCCGCCGCAGGATGTCGTGACGTGTCCGTGATCACAGTAAAGATAAGGCATGGGTTCAAAGAAAAAAATAAAGGAAGTGCTCAAGCTCATGATGCCCACTGACAAACTGATGTAGCTTCTTGTCCCCTTCTCATCCCCCCCCCCTTTCTATGTAGCTTTCAGCGCACACTAGTGCGATAGGAGAACGAAAGCGCTTAAAGCACGAGACAAATCCCTTAACTACGCTCGTACTTGACGGATTCTAAAGGTTTTTGGCGGCAGTTGATTTGTGAAGCAATAAACTCCTTTAGTGAATTCACTGGATGATTACTTAGAAAAGTGTTGCAGGGCCCTTTTCAGGTCTCCCTTTGCTCAAGGACGGGGAGAGAGGGGGGGGGGGGTTCTACTTGTGTATGAGTGAGTATCAGGAGGGGGAGAGTATGTGTGCATGAACTGTTGGTCACCAGGCAAGACAGGAGTGGCAGGGGGGGGGGGGTGTTTAATATTGATGAAGGGGCCAGCCCAGCCTCCCCTCATGACCTTTAAGCCTTCTTTTGCACTCTCCGCTACATCCGAGTTCCCTAACACTATACCAGGCCTACTCTGCTGGCCATGCCCTTTATAAAAGTGGCTGTGAAGTGCTCATGGACTGAAATGCGACATCAATAATTTTAGCATAACTACAGTAGACTCTCAGTAAATGGAAATCTCACGGAACTGCTGTTTAACTGGAACTACTGCCTCTAGTGTGATTGGTTTCATACTTGTATTCTGCACCCCTGTTGATCTCTCAGCAAACGGAACTCCTGTTAAATGGAACATATTTTTCTGGTCCCTTCAGGTTCCATTTAACGAGAGTCCACTATAATGGCACGCACAACTGCTACAAGTAACCATGTCACGTCACTATGAATCTGGCCACTAAAGGCACTGATGCAAATGAACAAGCCAATATTATGCCAATGTAACACAAACTAAAGATGGTTGAAATGAAAGCGTGTGCATTACTTGGCCCTAAATTGACATAGTTCATTCTGTGAGTACTGTACCTTCTTAATACCGACTACAACATTGCACACTGCTGCCACTGCCACGTAAGAACAAACCTTTGCGTAGCTCCCCACCGAATTCCGTACGAAATTAGTCTCCATGAATATTCTTAAAAATAACTGTTCAGGTTTAACGTCCCAAAACCACGATATGATTATGAGGGACGCCGTAGTGGAGGGCTCCCTAAATTTACACCACCTGGGGTTCTTTAACATGCATCTAAATATAAGTATACGGGACTCGAGCATTTTTGCCTCCATTAAAATGCGCCTGCCGCGGCCGGGATTCGAACCCGCAACCTTCGGGTCAGCAGTCGCCATGAATATTCTTTAGTGCAATGGAGAGATGGAAGATGAAGAACTGACAAGACATGGACTTCAGCTTCTTATCCACCACATTTTCATCACCGTAGCAACCAGATCCTTCCATTCGAAATTAAGACGCTGCACAGTACTCACGGATATCATTTTTTTAGTATAAGAAATGCTATGAGCAACTGCTCGTGATTAACTACATCATGTTGCTGCAAATATGGCCGCCAAAGGTTATGTTGTCTCTGATGTAAGTGTTCAAGTCAGAATTACGCCAATATGACATAAACTGCAGACACTGAAAATGAAAGTATGTGCATTACTCAGCACTAAATTTTTGCATTTTAATTCGTGAGTGCTGTACGTGTGGAAGTATTGAACGCACCTCTTGCTCCAGGCGAACAACTTGGCCCTCATAGTCGGTCAGCCTGGCAGCCTGCTCCCCTCGCAGGGAGAACAGGGCCAACTCGTGCTCTTTCTGTAAAAAGAAAACGAAGACGAATAAGTTAAACGAGACAATGTAAAGAACGAGGCCTGTTAGTAGCAGCAGGTGAATGCTTGCAGCGCCATCCCCACTTCGTGATGTCGCAGAGAGAACGGCAAGAATTTCAGCGCTTTCCGTTTTCCATCGCTGTCACCTAGTAAGCCTTCTGTGTACAGTCGAAAGCCTAAAAAATTATACTCAGTTTCATATATCAGGTCCAATGCTGTGGAACCTATGCAAGACGTTCGGTCAACAAAATGTGCAAGCTTGCAGGTCTCGCGCCTGTATTTCGTCATTGCAAACGTGGCCTTCACGGAGGCCAAGATGCGCAAACAAATACGCTAAGTGATGCAGAACAACCTATTGACGAACATATAGGTAACTGCGTTTGTTTATTTCCAAGGCACAAAGCGTCCTCATTTATCACTCAGTCTAAAAACGAAAAAAAAAAGAAAATAATCTAATTACAGGCGGTAAAATCATGTAACTACTTCTTGAAGCTGAAAATTTTGACAGACTTTCCTGTCTCACGGACTAACCACAGCAAGAAAACCAATGCAAACAAAGGCGCGAGTGAGCACAACCGTCCCCGGCCGGCCCCAGCCCATCAAATCCACGCAACCGCAGCAACCGTGGCAACCGCAACTCCCTCAACACTCTCACCACCAAAGAAGACGCGCCTTCCCTCCTTCTCCCCAGCTGGTTCGAAAGAGAAGTTAAGAGTCGCACCTCGACACCTCCGCTGTCACTCCCCCTGAAGAAGGAATCGAGTTGATTCCGAAACGTCGGGAAATAAACCCATCTTTTGGTTGGAGCACTTTGAAAGTCACTTTGAAGTCACTGAAAGCACTTTGGTGCGAACGCATCTACTCAAAAAAGCCTTGCTAGCTTCCATAGAGTTGCACCTTATGTACAAAACGGAGTATAAATGACCTGTATGAAGGACAAGATCAAGAAGGGAGCCGACAGATGGATACACGTTATAGGTTTCAAAACAGGAGAAAGTGCCTCAGATCAGGCTGGCCGACGTTTCGATAGGGGACCTATGTTTGTCAAATGCGCCTTGTCATCCCTGGCGTGTTAGTTTTAAGGGGTTAGTGATGACATGTCCAGCGGTGGCGCGTCTGTTGCTGTTGGTAATTTCTGCCTGGAAAGAGAGAAACTCGAAAGCAGAGGAGTGTAGCCCTTGCCACATTTCAAGAGAGTTTGCAAACACGTTCGGGTCTGCCATGTCAGAGTTGACATCGCAGCCAGGGATGACAAGGTGCCTTTGACAAAGATAGGTCCCCTATCGAAACGTCGGCCAGCCTGATCTGAGGCACTTTCTCCTGTTTGGAACCTATAACCTGTATGAAGGACAGTACCTTAAATCCACCAACTCTCATCCCATTTGGAAACTCCACCTTACAGTGGTCGGTGAAGTGGTGGAGTGTCTGCCTCCAATGCAGAAGGTACTGGGTTCGCTTACCAGTACCACAGGGCATTCATCGGTCCTAATGGGGACAAGGGTATTCCAACCTGGCGCTCAGTGGCATCGGAGACATCTACCTCTCCTTTCTGCTCTCTACTACGTAACATAATGCTTGGTTTATCGAGGATTAAACATTAGTTAAAATCGTTAAGCGTGTTTGCTCTTGCAGTGCCTTTATGAGCCGGCCACAGCACAAACTTCACTGCTCCTGTGATGATAAACTTCAAGGAAGCATGCCTCGAGCTTCGAGAATTCAACGGAACAAACCTGAAGCTTCTCCAGCTCATTCCGGTGGGCCTTCTTCAATCCCATGATCATCTGCTGTGCCTCTGCAAACCAAGTGACGACAAGAGCATTGTGACCTGGCATTAAGACGTTCACATCATACAAGCAATGCTGTATTGCATAAACAGTGCAACCCGCTGAAGCTAAAGTTCAGTGAAGGGCTGTTGTTTCAAGGGATTTTCATCGAGCTTGAGATTGTGACAAAGGTGGAACTTCGTTTGTGTCGAAGGGTTCTGGATAGGCTTGTGCGAATAGTAAATTTTAGGCTCGACGCGAATAGTGATTTGGTCTAATAATTTCGAATTGAATTCAAATAGTATATATCACATATGATAAAGAAAAATGAGCATATTTGTCATGACTAAAGTAACCTGCACAATATTTTTTTTTTAATTGAAACAAGGCATTGCAAATGTCATTCTTTTTGGTTCAAAGGAAGTGGAAGCAACTTTGAATAGCAGCAGGATTTGACGTTTGGTAGAACGCAAGTGATAACCTGTAAAATACCTTGAGTTTTAAAAGTTACTATACTTTGAGCATATAAGCCCATGTAACAAGCTTATAAACTTAAAAAATGATTAATCGATGTGAGGGTAATATGTTCATTTAACCTTGAAGTGGGGCTTCACGGCAGTGCGGATTTTCCCTGGATAGGTGTATTCACAGTATAGCACCCGTCCACTGCAGTGAAACAACCTTTACAGAGGGGTTACATGAAGACTAATATACACCTATTCGTTCTAATACTTGGAACTTTCCAATAATTTAATTCAAATCGAAGCGAATTCGAATACTGTAATATTCATTCGAATATTCGAAGTGCTCGAATATTCGCACAAGCCTAGCTCTGGAGCCCTATTCAGAGACGATCACTTTTGGCAACAATTCAGTTCGCGCTACGCGGAATGACCAATGATTGAAGCAAAACTGACACTAACTACAAATGGCTGCATGTAGTTGATGTAATCGCCGACATTGTGTTACGTTATCGACGGGGGAGTAGTCACGACAATAGGCTATGCCTACCCCTTTGTGCAGCAGAGAAGGGTGGGGAGGCCGAGCGAGGAGCTGAAATAGCCGAAAGGATTGTTTTATCACCAGTAACTTCACTATTACACCAGTTATTCGCAAAATTCTTGCGGCAGCACGTTCAAACCGAACAAATGCAATAGTGTCCTCTTCGCCGCAAATCTTGCACTGTGGGGTTGTTTACTGGCCCGTTAACACTGAGAAATATGTCACACTGAAAAAATGAAACTTAAATGCTTGCAAACATTTACGCCAGCACATGCTTGCGAGAAAAGCTGCAAGAGCACTTTACACAAGAGCAATTTTCAAGAGCAGCTGCAACGACGAAACGGCTGCCACGACCTCACCTGCTTCTGTGTATCGAAGTCCAGGCCTGGCATCGCCTTCAGAGTCCGGCGGTGGCCAGTAGTCCGTGGTAAGTTTGCCGGGCACGACGTTGCTTGCTGGGCACGCCGGAACTTCCGAGTGTGTCCAGTAGTACATCAGATCAGGCTGTAGGTGAAGCGGTTGCGGACTTGTCATCTTGCAAACAACTCGATATTTTCATTACGATGTTATAATAGTGCCGCTTAACCATAGCCCTTTGCGACGAGCATTATGAACGACCATCTATAAGCGCATAAAATTTACATAATTTGATGCCAAGGTCCTGGAGATCAAATTTAAAGCAGGTGCAAGTGTTAGAGTAAATTATAGTTTATTTTGCAGCAATTCATTCTGATTACAGTGTAAATAATTACTGGATTATTGTACAGTCAGTCATGCTATATTTCATGCTGAACCGAATTCAATGACCCCCTGAAATTACATGCGATAATTATCTGCTGGCAGCTGGCATTCCTAAAAAAGTAAAAAAATATTTTGAAATTTTGAAAGTAGTATGTCATTTTGAATTATGCCCTAACACTATACAATGTTATTTTTCGAGCTCCCAAACGATCAAAACAATGCATCTCTTGCTTTATCCATTTCACTGAGAGTCTGTCGGTTCATCCCAAACGCACAGAAAGCAAAAGCCGCCGCTGGCGCAGTGAGACGCACCCGAAAGAGAGATTCGAGCGGGGCGTTCTCGTCCTCAATTTGGCGCAGCACCCCAGCGGCCAGCAAGTGGGTGCAGAACTGAGCTGCCAGCAGCTTCAGGTCCTGCTTGGTCAGCAGGAACCGGAGGTAGTGGTCCTCCGGAAACGTGGTGCAGAACCAGTTGAGCAGCATCTGGCCTGCAACATTGGTGCAATGCGAGCTGTCAACATGCCAAAGTTGACACCTGTTGAGTTGGGAGGTAAAAAGGATGCTTGGGACAGTTGGCTCATACCGAGGAAAGATAAAACAGCATAGAAAAATATAACACATAGAAATCCATAAAAGGCAGAAGTTCAGGAAAAAAAAATAGAAGCTTGAAGCTACGAAAGATTTGTGAACATGGGATGTCACTGGAGCCGACATTTCGACAAGCGGACTTTTCTTCAAGGTTGCAGCCTTGAAGAAGACAAGTCCGTTTGTCGAAGTGTAGGCTCCAGTGACATCCCATGTTCACGAATTCTTTAACACATAGAAAGACTTACAGATACAACACCGTATCTATGAGTCTTTCTGTGTGTTCTGCCTGTCTTTAGCTGTTTTATCTTGCCTGTCAAATTTACACACAGGTACACTATGGTACAAATAATATTCTGCGCTTGCACCTTGCATCATCGCACATTTGTGGGCCATACAGCTTAGTATTGCATCAGAACCATTTTGATCAAGCTTACTGTCATTGCCCTCATTCGTTTCAGGTTATTGGTTACATATACGTAAGTTACATAATACTTATATCCAGTCGAGGGTACCAGAGTATAAATACTGAAGACAGGACCCTCTGTTAAAAATTGCAACAAATGTGAATTATAAAATTGGCAATAGATTAGCAGGCGGTTAACATGCAAGAACAGTTCAAATATATGAAATAATGGGAACATACCAATAAAATACAAACTACAAAGCAGTATAATGTGATATAAACTGCAATACAGTAAAAAATGTGCATAATAAAAACAAAAATGCAATGGCAAAGAAAAAAACAAGAAAAAGAACGAAATGCAACTCAACAGAAATGTGAAAAAATAACCTGAAAATGACATGTTAACTAAGATGAGCTATCAGAAATTAACAGAAAATACTTTATTGAAGCTTTGAAAGTATGAAAATGTTGGCAGTGTTTTAAGAGGCACAAATAAACTATTCCAAAATTGAATGGTAACAATTTGAGATATTTTTTACCGTGCAATATCACCAATCATTCAAACCATGAGGGCCCGAAAGATACAATTAACACAGTAACCAATTACTCCAGGATTAATAGACGCTTCACATAATTTGCGAATGTGCTCATCTGCACTGCACATTTGTCCAAATAAGTGTCTGCAATGTGTGCGCGACTGCGGTACAGCTGCCATGGTCCAAGGTCCGCGAAAACCTCAGCACTTGGCATCACATGAAAATTTGGTCACACTATAGCTGCCACTGTTGAAGTACCCATTCAGAAGCTCTAAGCCTGCATCCCACTGCACTGGTGTTAGTTCTTTAGGCATGAAAATAGCACAACTAGTGACAGGGACTTAGCGCCATTTCTTTCCACACAAAAAAAAAGTCTGCGGTAGATTTTGATGTTCTGGCTTTCTGGGCAGGGACGCACCCGACTCCTATTGACGCTTTTTCCCATTGCTCTTAGATACCTCTCAATGTCAATCAATTCTGTTGACGCAGAAAGACCGTTCATTCGGTGACAGTATGTCCTACAAGCATCCTTATCTTAGTGAAGAAGTCGCATCACCTGATGCTCAGCCACAGCAGTTTCCTTCAGTTTTAATTTAATGTAAGCATGTATGGAGACTCAAGGTGTTTAATAAATAAAAGGTTACATGTACAGCAAGCACAGATTCAAGTGAGATATCAAATATTTTTAGTATAACGACTTGTATGTGCAACTGCTCAAGATAACCACATCATGTCGCAACGAATCAGGTCTCAAGATAACGTTGGCTCTCATCTATAGGTTCGAGTCGAAATTGCGCCGATATGACCCGAACTGAGGACTGTAGAAACTAAAACATTTGCATTACTTAGCCCTAAATTGTCCTATTTCAATCCGTGATTACTGTACCTGATGTCTGTTCAATGTAGTAGCAGATTTTTGCAGATTCCTCTGTCTGCATTTGCAGAATTTGAAATTTTCCACTGCGTTAAGTTAAGGGCTCTAGTCATGAGTGAACACGCATTGTTTATTCTTTCTCACCCATGACTGAACACACTTGAGGACGCTCTGTGTGTTGAAGCAAATGGACATCTACACTGTCTATCCAGCTGTCAAGTGCTTTGCCATGGTGCAATCAGATCAAAAAGCAGGCCTGCTGGCTAGTTTGAGAGAAAACGTTGTGGTGTCTTCAGCTCTCAAACAAATGCCACAACCACACACATGGGTCCCACAGTTTTGAGTCTTTAACCGCTGTAGCATTAGTGCTATGCATAGGAAAAAGAGCGCAAAGGGAAACTTTGAGAAGTAGACACAAGACTAGCAGTGGACAGCACTAGTCCTGTGTCTACTTGTCCTTGCTTCATTTTGCACCGTTTTCCCTATGGATAAATACCAAGTGGCTTGCATTCAGACACTGTTAAGTTATTGTTATATCATGCTGCTGCTGGTGGTGCTCATAAGAGCAACACACCTGAACAAAGCATTACGAATTACTATTTTGTATGTGTGCATGACTGAACCATGACTGAACAGTACTCACGGATTGAAACACAACACAGTTTTTTTGTTATAACGACTGCTATGAGTAACTGCTTGTGGTCACCGCATCATGTCGCTGCATATCCGACCGCTGAAGGTAATGTTGTGTCAGAGTCGAAATTACGCCGATGCAACACAAACTGTAGATGCTAGAAACAAAAGGATGTGCATTACTTAGCCATAAATTTTTGTGTTTCAATCGGCGAGTACTGTATATACCATAGTCATCCCCCGACACGTGCAGCTGCAAGCCAGGCTAACATCTTCGGTAATATCTATCCATATCTTTGCACTATGAAGCAGTGCTCGAGAGCTCTAGGCAGATTTGACATTTGTACAGAGCTCGCAAGTTAACAGGAATGTGTTATGCGCTGGAGCATAACTGAAGGTACAGTGTGCGCCACCAACCAGTCATCGCCAGAGCCTAACACATGCATCCGGTTTGGCGTGTTGTAAGTTGTACAGCCTGAATGACACTTGTCTAGAGCAGCCAGTCAGCTGCTTCAGCCACCGTTTTTTTTTTTAACAAAAATATTCAGAGGCCGACGCTGTACTCATACCAAACATAGTCATATTGCATGCTAGGTCCTGATGCTATAATTCAAGAATGAATAGAATCTTGTAGCTAACGCGAGGCTGCAGCTGTGGATGGGGCCAGCACTGGACTGCTCTAGACAAGTGCGACTTGGACTGCACTCGCACAACGGACCTGATTGTAAATGAATGAGTCTCATGACGTGCAACGCGATTCGGATTGCTCCACAGCAAGCGTACACAGCAGGAGAGAGAGAGGAACTACATTTCGACACCAGGATTTTTGCATTCCTTGCCGAAGATACAAACTCCGATTTGTGTATGTCATCTTGCCCAGACTTAAAGAGCGCTGCTAGGAACGAGTAATGTACGATTGCACAATGCATTATCCGAGAGCTTGGCTCATGATTTGCTCTGTCGTGTGAATACAGCTGTACGAGGAAATCGGCCTACTGCTACAAGTTGCTCCCGCTTTCTCAATTACGGTGCACACAGTATTTTCAGTTATGCATCAGGCACGTGCCTACATGTTCCCAATGATATGCATGACCTGTGCCACACACACAATGCAGTTTGCAAGCAAGCTATTACAGCACAGAGCGTTGGATGAGTTGGTAATCCATTGTGAAGGGCATTTGCGCAAAAAAACCCGGGACATGAGAGAAAAAGAACACGAGACAAGCGCACATTTCCAGTTGATAGTCTGCACTTGTCTCATGCAAGGTATGTGACTGGGCTAGTTGGTATTCCACGGCGACGTGAACAGTGCGTGAAACACACAAGGACGAGTAACTGACGAGGACAACGCTAGTCCTCGTCGGTTACTCGTCCTTGTGTGTTTTACACGCTGTTCACGTCGACTTGTCTCATGTTTTCTTTCTTTCGTATTACTGGTTTTTCATGCAAATGCCCTTCACAACGAGCTATTAAGGACGCAAACACCAATGGCACTCGTTAAACAATTAGCACACTCTGCATTTCAAATGCATTTTAGCCAGCCAAGACAAGGGGCTGCAAGTATAACGGACACAAAAAGCAATCAGGCCAATAAGGGGGCGCAGGTATATATATACCTTCGAATTTTTCGTAAATGCTGAAGTCGAGCTTTTCGGGAACCACTTTGGGCCGGTTCACTTTGGCCTCGATGGCGGCTCGCTCCAGCGTCAGGGAGGCGACCTTACGAAGCACGTTACCGGCCAGAGGGGGCGCGTCATCGTACGCCGAATGCCGACGTCCACCACCACCACCCGCGGCACTGGAAACTTGGGCACTACCGGGCTTGGCGTCGCCACTTTCTTCGCTGACCGCTGCCGCAGCCGAAGACAGCGCGCTCGAGGGCGCCGAGAATTTGGGAAGAACAACCTTGCGGTGCTGCGTCAACGTGAAAGTGGGCGCGGCGTAGCCCGCCGCCGTGCTGTCGCTGCCGACGGTCGCTTTGTTGGCGTCGCCGCGACCCAGACTCGTGCACGACGGTGCGCGCGAGTAGAGGAGCGTCGTGGAGTCGGCTTCACTGTGAGACCGCACGCGCAGTCCGGAGGCCCTGTACGACGGTAGACCGCCGCCGCCGGTAACCGCTGCCGCCGCGCCATTCGTGGTGACGGGCGCCGAAGAAGGCGGGGTCTGAGGTCGCGGAAAGACGAAGTCTGGTGCGACTTCATCCCCGAACACGGTCGTATCGCTCGCGTTGCTCGGAGACCGCTGGGGCGGAGTCGTCGGCGTCCCGACGACTTCGACGCTCTCGGACACCGCCGTTCTGGAGGTCGACGCATCACCAGCGACCACCACGCCGTCTTCGGACTCCGCCAGGTGCGAGACCGTGTCGACGTAGACCGATCCCGAGACCGAGCTCTCCGGACTCGATTCGCTCCTCTTCTTCGGGGTGCCGTTCGCACTCGCAACAACCACGTGAGATTCGGTGCCTTGACATTTTCCCTGAGCTACGGCGAAGTCGTCTTCTTGAGCGGCGGCTGCGGCCGCCTTTCTCGCAGGCTGCGGAGTCTTGCGTACCTTCCCCCTGACGACGTCGCGGCCCAACCGAAACAACCCGGGACTACCTTTGGGCGTCTCGGCCGACAAGCAGTCGCTCGAGCCCTTGGCTCTCTTCTCGGCGCTGGTGCTACTGCTCGACTTGTTGCCCATGGCGTCTCCCACGGGCGCGGCAGCTGCCGCTTTCAAGGGGATCGACGGTGCGACGTCGTCACGACCGCAGCCGCCGCCTTCGGCGGCCGACGCATCACCTGCTGCCGAGGCGGCGTCTCGCAGCAGACGACCTACGCGGTTAGGCTTAGCGATCCTCCGCCAATCGCTGGCCACCGAGACCACCGGCGCGGGGTCTCGTTGGCTCGCGCCGTGGCTACGCTTCGACTGGAACGAATCCGTTGTGACGACGACTGACGTGTCGTCTGCTTTGGCGGCGTCGTCTGCTCCGAGGGAGGTTGCGTCGGGTTCTGATGGCGGCGCAATGCCGGCCTTTTCTTCTGGATGCTTATGGTTGTTGCTGCTTTCATCTTGGACGGAGACGGCTGCCGGTCGCTTCTCGAGGAAAACCGAGCACCGCGGCGACGACGTACTACATTTCGCCGCCGCACGGTCTCGCTGCCCGCAAGCGACGGCTGCTTTTCCGGCGACGGTCGCAGTTCCAGCAGCACGTGAAGGGATAGCCGCGGCCGCTGCGAACTTCGCGATCTCGTCGCCGAAACGCTGGTGGCTGGCGTTGGGCGGTGGGAAGCGCCAGAAACGCCACTCGACAAATTCGCCCCGTTCGTCGGTCATGGGTCCAACCTGACGCCGCTGTGCGCGTCACGCCTCCACCTGCGAGCGATAAACACAAAACTCTCAAAAACCAGAAACCGCGTTGCAAACGTAGCCAGGCAGGCACGCCAGTCGCATGCGTACGCCGCGGTCCACCGTGGCCGCGGTGAAACACTGAGCTCTTCTGCCAGCGCAATCCGCGCGTTCTGTTTACACCACAAACGGAACTTTGACACTAGGCGCAGCGTGTGCTTATCTGATAAGAGCTGCACGGCTTGACTGGTTTAGGAAAGACACGTCATGTGGAGGAAATGCGCAATCTGCGCATGGCCTTGACATATCGCACACATATAGCGGGTGATAAACGTTTACGAACACTGCCGCTCCATTAATTAATGATCCCGATAATTACATATCGCGCAGCGCAATGCCACGATAACACGGAGGATATGTATATAGCATATCATATAGATGTGCTGTACGCCGTTAATTGGAATCACAGGCGTAGATCAGACCGAATCATAGATATCGTACGAAACACATGTATAAAGCGAATATCATACCGTAAAATGAAGCAACCCAGAACGGCCTCGCTATACCAGCGCTCCCGATGTCTCACATCTTCGTCTTTTTCTAAGCAGCCACACTATGTGAGCCGTAATTAAAAAAGCTGCAGCCGAATCGAAGGCGGTACCTCTCGCAGTCGGAAGAAAAAGAAAGAAAACAAAATTGTGGGCGGCTACTAGAGCAATACAACGTGGGCGAGTGAAGGACCTTTAGCGCTTACCCGCCCATAACAAATTAATCCTCGATACGTTAATCGAAAAAAGGGTGGGAAAAAGGTCAACTTACTTTAGCACTCAGTACGCAATTAATGTATGACGATCGACTTTCTATAATGTCATACCACTTGCCTAGGCGAAATTTGCTAACAAATTAAAGCAGAAATACCAATTTGTCAACACTGACGTACGCGCTACTTTTAAACAATATTTTTTTTCATGGCGTTACGTTGATTTCGTCGCGTTTTTTTTTTTTTTTTCCCACTCGTTTTCGTGTAAAATAGCGTAGCAGACGGCAGGAAGAGCACCCGTCGCGGCTCGTTTGTCGAGAAATTAGTTTCCTTCTAGACATGCTTTCGCCACGATGCATTGTTTTAAAACCGATAACGAAATTTACATTCCAGGCAGACCAGTATAAAGTGTGTGCGTTGACAAAGACCTGACGCTCCCCCTCTCTTTCTTTCTCACTCGCCAAACACGCGATTTGCCCAATTTACCAGCATACAAAACACACAAGGCTAACTCTGCAACGCGAGCGACGGTCGGCGACTAAGTTTACATACCACTGCAGGATTGCGCGTGCAATCGGTCGAACTGCACAGTACATGCTGTCAGCGCGTTTTAGAACGGGCTGCGGAAATCTAAATTCGAGGCTGCCTGCCGAAGCAGCGAGGAATATTCGGGCATTTTCTCGCGTCTCGCGGTCCACAAACTTTTGAAGCTAACTGTCCGTAACTGTCAGAAACCGCTGCAGCGGCCAGGGTCACATAGCTGTCACATAGATTTAGCTGCAGCAGATAGGTTGGCGCGCTGGCGCTCCATCGTAATGTTTGAGACGTTTCGAGATCGCGCAGCTTTTCTGCGCACGGCTGGCTGTACCACGTACCGCGTCGTTACGCTCGAAGAAATCCACAACAAACTCACCTGTTGCGCTTTGTCAACTCCACGTGCATGGTCGTCGCTGTCTCGCCGCGTGACACACGGACGCGTGACACAAACACGCAACTTTTCTTGCGTGCAGAGCGAACACAAAAACAGAAAAACGCACGCAACTGGACCAAAATTTCTACAAAGCCGTGTACGGCCGACCGGCCAGGGCTAGACGTCGCTTTAACGTCGCTGTCCGGTTTCGCGGGTGAGAGGGGAAAATATGGCCGCCACCGGAGTGAAGTTGACCTTGCTTGAAACGAGAGGCACCCCCCCCCCTTTCTGGCGTGATCTTTTGTTCTCTACTTCGTGCGCTTACGCGAGGAAAAATAAAGTTGGCGCGACTCTTCGCGCTGCTGGCTTACCAGTTTGTGCTGTGAAGAGCATCGTCTCTCCTTCCTTCTTCCCCTCGCCATTTTTGGGTTGGCGGTTGGAGCGGTTTTGGAGAGGTATGGATGCGCGAGACGCGGCGATGCGTTCGCTGCGGGCTTTGTTTCTTTCACTATTTTTTTTTATTTTGCCGGCATCCTGCTGCACGGTCCGTCGTTTCATTCAAAGGCGGCCGCTCTAGCAGCGCTGTTGCGGAACCGTATTTGTGTGCGCGCGCGCGTGTGTGTGTGTGTGTATGTATGAGAGATAGAGAGAGAGCGGAATCACGATGTCACGGTGTCCGGTACGCAGCCAACGCAGCGTCGACGTTGTTTGTGGTCCTTGCGTATGGCGGAAGTCGTACGCGCGGTTGTTCCGCGCACTGCGCCTCGCCCGTCGTTTCTTTTTTCCTTTTTTCTTTCTTTTCCTTCTGTCCAGTCGGCCGTATCGCACGCGCCGTGCAAATTGACCGTGTACTTCCTTTCGGTATTTCACGCCCAGCCTAAGGGTGAGGTCAGAGGACGTTGCATCGATCGTGCGTAATAGAAGAGGCCCGGAGGTGCTGGTTTTGTCAAGAACCGTTAAACAAAAAAGAGCAAAAAAACAGCTCGTCTTTATAACATCCCGCTCGATCCGTATGACAGCTATCAAAGACCTTAGGCGTGCTACCGGAGGGGGGTGGGGTGAAGAGGCCGGTGGAGGGCTCTGCGGTGAAACTTCGCCCAAATGAAAATGATGCGATGACGTGTTTATCATGAGGGCCTGTCATTGGTCCCTCCCTCCTGCCTCACCCCGTGCGCCGGCCTATGCATTCATGTTAGCACTGACATGTTAGTGTTTCACATGTATGATGTGACCTGCTATTAGAACCTTGGGATTGCTAGCTAGTGCATCTCCCGCCTTGCTATGACTCTTTTTAGGATATCTTATTTGTTTTTCTCTTATGAAATAGCAGTTATATCGAGGTTGCATTTCGTGTCCTGACAAGTATTTCTTTAATGCATATGGTGCTGACCTGCAATGTTAGTTTCCTTGTTTCCTTTTTTTTTTAGGACGAAAGCCTTAGATCTCTGTTTGAAGATACGATTCGTCATTGCGGCATTAGCGTTACAAAAAAAAAAGAAAGAAAACGAAAAAGTGAAGTTAGCGGAATATAAAGTGCCCGGTAATATACCTGCTCCCACGGAGGTTTTAAAAAAGAATTCACTTTAAAAGAAAGAAAAAAGAAGACTCCTCGGCCACACCGGAAGTTTTCGCCTTCGAGCCACCCGAGGCGAATGCGTAGGGGATCCTGCGAGTACTTTTTTTTTTTTTTTGCTGAACTCGATTCATTCCATTTTTTGTGCTTTGTATGTTCAACGAGCTTTTTTCCAACAAAGAAGGTTTTTTTTTTTAATCATCCTTTCCAACCAAGGAGGGGTTTCTAAAAAATCCTCCTCTTGCGCACGGGCACGAGAAAGCGGGTTGACCTGCGAGGCTTGCGAGAATACGTGCGTTGGTCGAAGGGTCGCTTTCTGTGTGGAACGCTCCAGCGGACTTTTAGATTTTGCATCTAGTTTTCCGGGCAAAAGTTCGTCCATAATAAACAAGTTTTAGAGCGCAGCTCTTAGGCGCCCGTTCCTGCGTTGAGCGGCGTTGGCGTCGTCGTAACCGGCAGGGTGAACGAGGACGAAAGAGAGCGAACGCGGAGGATGAAAGACGGCGATAGTGAGGAGAACGCGAGGAGGAGGGAACGACTGGTGAGACGACGGGTTCCGCGGCCGCCACCCGCGGCGCCACAGTAGTGCGAGCGTGCGAGCCGTCGTGCGGTCGCTGATGACGTAATCACTAAGGTATCCGGCGAGGGCGTCCTCCGATACCACATATGGAAATAAAGCGCTGCATGAACGGAGGCCTGTCTGCGGCGGCTGTTGTGGAAAGCGCACACGCGCTGCCATCCGCGCTCTCCCGGTGACCGAGGCAGTCGCGCCTCAGCCTATTGCAAAATCAAAACACCTAAACAGCTGCGCTCAGAATTCGCATTAGGCAGTATTGCAGTCGTCAGTAATTATTTTTCCTTACAAAATTGCATAATCGTGCAAAAGGATATAAAACGCGTACGCTGCGAGTGGAATGCTTTAACAATGGTATTTACGCGCTGCAATGATCGAGGTTCTCGGGCGTAATATAGTGGAGACGGTGAGGCCTTACCTGAGATAGCAAAACACCAGCTGGCGCAACCAGAGGTGGGTGGGGGGGTCTAAGCCCCCTCCCCCCTCCAGAAAAAAAATTCTGGTGACGCCCCTGTGCCTAAAATATGACATTTGGCTTAGCAATGATGCCACACTATATCTGATAAAATTTCCCCGAATTTTTTTTTAATTTTTGCATGTGTATGTATACACGCGCACATATACACGCGCACATTTCCCGTCGGCTATCTCCCTCTGGAATACCTTACCTAATGATATTGTGTGTTGTACCACCATTGACTCATTCATGAACCTCATACAGTGTATAGAATTTGCACCATGAATTTTTGACAATGTACGTTTTTTTTTTTTTCACGTATCCATGTACCCATTCCTGCATGGGCCGTGAAAGGCCTCCAGTATATACAAATAAAAAAAATAAACCAGTCACGTGTGGCACATACCCGCGTAACACGGCCCTTGGTATAGGGGTACGCGCCACAGGTGATCACGGCATATATCAACCCAGGAACAGCGAGAATATACCGGAAATCTTAAAGCGAAAGTGTTAAGGAGCTCGTGTCGCAGAAACTCCGGTGCCGGCATTGACAGTGTTGTCGAGTGGAAAATCCCGATGGAAGGCAAAAGTAAGAATCACAACTCGAGACTCAGGCATTCTGCATGACAGTCAGGTATTCTACCACAGCGCCACGGTACTGCTTCAAAATTCTTGGCAAAAAGACCCTACACAAGCGTCATGTCCATGGGCGTCCGGTGGGAGGTACAAGGGGGGGAATTGCGGCTAACATTTTTCTATGCTGCAGCAATAAGCTACACAGCTCGATTAGCACACTCAGGTTCTGGCCTTCAGAATTACCATTCAATTTCGCACGTTACAAGCTATCGACTGATCTGCCTGTCATGTCACGGCAGTGAAAGAAAGGCTGCCAGTGCTAAATTACCCCCCCCCCCATCCCCCCTCTGCGGATGCACCTCAATGCAAAAAGTTCTGCGGACGCTCTTGGTCACGTCGGGGCAACGCCAGTTGTGGTTGCAGTGTTGGCTGCCCGCTTGACACATTTACTACGCAATCTATAGTCAAGCGTTGCTCGAATACGCCGACGAACACTACTTATCATATATGCACATCATCGAACCGTAGCGTGCACTACTTGGCGATAAAGCTTGAATCTCTGCTCTAACCGCCAACTATTACGTCGGACCATGAGCTACACGCCAATGTAGTCGTTATTAATGAAAAACAATTTTCGAAGGAGTACCTTACCACTTGTTGCGGCTAAAGCCCCATAGGAAAAGAAATGGTTGGTTATATCTTACGGAGCTCAAACGTCCCAAAGAAGCTCAGACTACGACAGACGTCATAGAGCGGAGAGTTCCGGATAATTTCGACTACCTGGGATTCTGTGTTTAGAAAACGTTCGTGTGACGCTACGAACATTGCTCACAGTGACGATGCAACTATAGTCGGTTACAACCTGAGAATAAAAATTCCGGCAGATCCCACACGTTGTGGGAATCGGTTTCACGCGAAGCAGTCAGCGAATAGCAGCCAGTGCCGGATTTTCCGCTTTGAGCCTAGCTTTATAGTACTACAGGTGGATCGATGTCACTGTGTGTAAGTTTAGTAGTTGTGCACATATCGTGACCTTGTAAGGCATGTCACATGCCTGCAAGGTCACGATTGCGAACGAATATAGTTCATTAAGAACTATTCGTTTTAATCGACGTAATCAGTTTTAGTATATAATTGATATCTTTAAAATCAGAGTTATAACCGTCCAATTTTTGCCGAATTCTCCCGAGTGGATAAACCCAGTATTTCTTGGAGCATCACTATCATCATCATCGCGAGACACAGCGACGCTAGCGACGCCGACGGCGATATTCCTCCAGGGGTGTCTACACAGTTAAAGTACACTCTAGTTATAACACAGTTTCGAAAATCTCTGGGGTCCAGCAACTAACGCTAAGAACACTCAAGGCGAAAACTATTGCGCATTCATTAAAGCTTATTCATCGGCCTTGTTTTCAGTTTTTTTTTTTTACATCACCACTGGTTCTGCGTGCTACGATGGCACGTAAGAACGAATGTGGCAAGTTTTGATACGTACCAGTGAGACACATTACGCAATTACACAGATGAACTTTTTTAACTGTTTTTTTTTTGCAGCGGCTAGTAATGCCTCATACACTAAAGAGCCGACAACGTGGGAAAAATGGGAGGCAGTCCTGTTCAGCTCGACCATCGAGGACCACCAAGCCCTCGCGTAAAAAGCTAGGGCGGCGGCCTTGAGCCAACCGAATCCCGGAATGAGGATCCGACCGCCCTTCCACTAATTCCTTTTCCCTTCCAATAAAATGTTTTCATAACCATCATCTTGAACACCTCTTTACACCTCTTCTTTATCACCCATAGCTTCACGCTTACGCGAGGACGACGTGAGCGCGCAGCTCTCACGCCTCGAGCCCCACTTTCATTAGCTAGCTTTCTTTCTCATCTACTAGCGTTGATTCCTTCGGAGGAGGAGAAAAAAACTCACAGGGTCCCTTCTGCATTCACCCAAGACGACTCGCAAGCGAAAGCTGCCTTCTTTTTATTGCGATAGCAATTATATGGACACTCTCGGCTGATTTTTGCAATCGCCGTCGCCGTCATTCCCCGGACATAGAGTTAATACACTGACTATAGGGGAAAAGCTGGGCCCCGAGACCGCTAACCACAAGAACGCTGACATCTTGGAACGTTGTCATCTATGGTTGTCATTCTTGCCATCACATATTAATCCTAAAGAAGCATCTGCACAATTAAAAACGTGGGGATATTGTTTTGTGTTTATTGTGAATACTTTGGTAAGAGGACGGTGAACGAGCGTCGGCGTCATGTCGTTCGGCGTGCGGTGCCGAATTTGAAGTGCGCGGACTCCCGGTGATGATGATCGGCGTGTGGGGCCGAAAGTGAAATGTGGCGTGATGGTGATTGGTGTGAGGGCCGACGAAGAAAAGCGCGCGTGGTTCGCGGGCCACGGAATCGTGCAGCTCGAGCTACGAAGTCGAACGGACAGGATATATTCCCTAACAACGCGAAGTTACTTCCTTGGAATGTACTGAATGGACTTTTTCAAGATCACTTAAATCAGATTAGCACGACTGTTGTGATAGCAATTGATGCTTCGCAGTGTGAGGAAAAGGCCGGTGTTGGAATTTTTTCCACACACCTAAACTGGTCCTTTTCTGTAAGACTCCCTGATCATACACCAATATTTTTGGCTGAATTCTTAGCTGTCATTTTGCGTAAACTTCCCGTCTCCATAACTTCAGTGGCTATAGTAACCGATTCATTATCATTGTGTTCTGCTTTAACAACCCCAGCTGAATCACATACTCTGAGATTATTGCGCGCACTTGGTCCACAGCATTTGCGAAACCTGCGGTTAGTATGGGTTCTGGGGCATAAAGGGATAGTATTGAATGAAGTTGCGGACACTTTGGCAAAGGCTTCCCTTGCAGGCCCAGTCCTTGACCTACTTCCAGTTACGGCGTTCGTCGCTGCGGCCAGATTTAGAAAGCACGCTTTATCATTGCTTACTCCTCGTCTCGCTTCATCACCAGCTTTTCAACACCTTCAGTTCCCTTGGAGCAGAAAATGGTGTAAAACAAGGCAGATAGAAGTAGCAATGAAAAGATTGCGCTGTAGGATCCCAGCTCTTAATTTATACATGCACAGAGCTGGTCTGGCGATCTCTCCTACATGTTCCTTTTGCAATGAGGCAGAAACAATCGAACATTTCTTGCTGGAATGCCGACGTTTTTCCTCTCTCAGAAAACGAACAATTGAAATTGTAATGCGGCACCTTGATCTGCCAGTTACTTCAACTATACTGTTATCATTTGGGGCTTCTGTGCTGGGGCACTCGGACGGGAATATATGCAGTGCTATCGAAAAATTCATATGCGAATCAAATCGTCTTATTCGACACATCAACCGCTAATAATTTTTAAAATTGTCATAATGACATAAACAATTTGGCCATTTGGCAGGTTATGCAACACGGTCTAATCAAAAACTAAAATTCAAAAAAAAAAAAGACGCTTCATTCTAATTGATACAGTAACGTCTATTAGCTCTTAAAATTTTCAGACTTTATGATCCGCCCGACTCTTGGCCGATCCCCCTGAGTGGGTAGGTGCCATCATCCAAGGAGCATCATCATCATCAGGAGCTCTGTTCCATCGCAGCCTCCTGAGCCTGCTTGCGCGCTCTGCTCTTTTCCGCCTGAGCCGACGTCTACTGCGGACGCTCGCCTCGAGTCTCCGGCCTTGTCCCGTCCCTGCGTGGTGTGCTACACCCTGACCTTTAACGGTGAGTGCGCGTGCCTCATGGCTTGGTCGATAGACTTATACCCGTGTTACACAGGCAAGTTAACCGCAGTTACGACCAACCACGGTTCGCCGATGTTACACGGCGCACAAGCGTTCTCGGTTAGAGCGGACTTGCTTTGGCGTGAATGGCTCTGTGTCTGGCGGCCGCCCGGCGTTCAACTCAGCTGTTATTGCCGCGTCCACTTTCGCATTCCTTGAGGTGCTCCGTAGATGACGCAAATGGTTCGTGCAGCCCAATTCGTTCGTTTTTCACGAACGCTCGCGGCGTACACACGTCCTCCATGGAGGCCGCCATTTTCTCGGTTAACTGCCAAACCGAGGTCGCCAAGCTCGGTTTGCTACAACCGCGGTTAGCGGCATAAATGTGGTTTTGCTTACCGTGTCTAAACCTCGGTTAGTGTAACCGTGGTTACGTGTAACCGCGGTTCGCTTATGTTACACGATATGCGAAACCGCGGTTATGCCGTTAACCGCGTGGTTGTACGAAACCGAGCTTGGCGACCTCGGCATCTATGACCTCGGTTTGGCAGTTAACCGAGAAAATGGCGGCCTCCATGGAGGGCGTGTGCCCGCCGGCGAGCGTTCGTGAAAAACGAATTGGCCTGCACGAAGCACGGAAAGCATGATTAGGCTTTGGGAAAACAATTTGCGTCATCTACGGAGCACCTCAAGGAATGCGAAAGTGGACGCGGCAATAACAGCCGAGTTGAACGCCGGACTGCCGCCAGACGCAGAGCCATTCACGCCAAAGCAAGTCCGCTTTAATGGCTCATTCACACTGGGGAATCCGCCGGCCACAGCGACCGGAATTCGCGCGCCGCCGAAATTCAACATTGTCCACACCGCTTAGCAACCGCACCGCCGAAATTAGGGCGCCTAGTTGTCATCGTCCCTTCGCGCGAAGGAACGCTGGCATCGACGCGCTCTGCGTTGTGTACGCGTTTCGTTATGGCGAAGCGCATAAACAGGAGCAGGGTCGTCGAACTGCTGGGCCTGCTGGAAAGGAACTTTCTGGCGATGTCTGACGAGGAGAAACATGCGTTCGCCGAACAAGAAACGACGCAAGCAGTCGTGGTTGGTTCGCCCTGATTTGCAAGACGCGAGAAGCTTGGTCTAGCCGAGATAATGCTTTTTGCGAGATCGCGATGGTGTATTGCAAAGATGATAATCGCGACAACACTTGGCACTTGTCGAGAGCTACAGGATGATTACGAAAGACTTCGCTGTTGCTGCGGGCTTCGACGACTGCAATATCACAAGCACGCCGCCATTTTTCGAATGTTCTACTCGCGTTCCGATTGGTTCGCGGTGAGGGAATCCGGCGGCAGCTGCCGCAAAAATCGGTCCAGGACCGATCGACGCGGAAAAGGCTTTTCCGGCGGATCTCGCTGCCGCCGAAGCGGATTCCGCGCGCTCTCGCCGCCGAATGTCTCAGTGTGAACGCGCCCTAACCGAGAACGCTTGTGCGCCGTGTAACATCGGCGAACCGTGGTTGGCGCTAACCGTAGTTCAAAGCGGTTAACCGTGGTTGGTCGTAACTGCGGTTAACTTGCCTGTGTAGTTTATGTTCGTCGTATACATGTTTAGTCCCACGTCCTGTTTTGTGTCGCATTAAAACTTGCGAATGCGCATGCGAGCCCCTTGGATGCGCTCGACAACTACTAAGTCATTTTCATGTCAATTCCAAGTTTCCTAAAGACGCGCTAGATTACAAAACAACTAGTAAAAACAAGCGCCCTTCTTGCGCCGCCTGGTGGTGTTAAGCGTTGAAAATGGGAAAAGAATAACAAAAAAGCTATGTAGAAAAAGAACAACAAAAATAAAGGGAAGGTAGTTTTGTAAAACTAGATCACGCATAGGCATGTCGGTGATTTCACATCTGGCTATTCTGTACACCACCTATCAAAAACTGAAATGTCAGGTCTCCGACTATACACTGTTCACCAGACAAGCGAGGTCACCGACGCGGCCTCGGTCAGCGCCCTTTGCAGTTTGTTTCAAAGCGAGGACAGAAACCGAGAAAGTACTCGAAGAGTTCGTCACTACCACAGGTGCCAATGCCTGCGCTGTGACAGCACAAGACAGAACACGGCCGGGATTATTCGATGGTGAAGCGGGTGTTCTGTTTCCGGTATAGGTTTCACTTCTATATGTACCCATGCCCGAACAATTTTCCCATGAATGCACCGCAAAGGTACAATAGGGTTTCATTATGCCAGCATATTAGTGTAGACGTATACGTCGATTACTGTGCGCAGCACTGAACACGTCAACAACACGCTGGAGATCTATCGATCTATCTGAATGGCAAGAGATCGCTTGACCGCAAGCAGAGCTAGGTCGCTCAGACGGTTGTTGGTCTTCTTGCTGCGATTATGTCTTGAGTCTTCGAAGGCGCGTAAATGTGGGCTCGCAAGATGACGACGATGCCGCTATCTACCCCCAAAATGACTAAAATCTGGACGACGATTCTAAAATATAGAGTTTAGTTTCACGGTTATGTATCACTGAAGGGATTTCCTCAAGAAAAAGAATACTTTAGACAAGTCATGCCGGTGTAGCTCATCAACATACTTATTAAGAAAAAAAAAATGTGACGAAGACAGTCACATGCGGCCCTCGGGCCACTGAGTGTGGGAAGCGAAGAAACTGAAAAAAAAAAAAAAAAAAAAAAACGAGCTTTGATGTGATTATAGGAAAGTTTGCTTCATCGAAAGCAAGAAAAGTGCTGCTCTAGTCTTTACGGAGGGTCCTAGTGTATAGTCTTCTTCATATTTCTGTTCTTAATAACCAAATGATGTAAATATAGTGTTAAAATATAAAAGAACGCGTTTTTCATGACAACTGTTCACCATCAACTTTAGAACTGGTCACAAAAGGCAATAATATGCGATAACGAGGAGACAACAAGGTTTGACGGAACGAGTTTTTTTAACGATTCATTAGCATTGATAAAAAAATGTCGGCATAGTATGCAGATTTGATGTACGCAATGAATAATATTGAACTATACATTTCACGGTAATGCAGCGAAAAACGATAAGAACTGTTTGAATAAGAACGATTGAACTGCTGCGATCAGAACTATCGTTCCCTTTTGTGTGGAAACAACAGGAAACCGGCAAGGTCTATTTCATAGCAAGACACGTTTTGGGGCAACTTGTTTCACACGCGATGCGAAACAAACGAGCGCTGAGAAACGGCGACATAAACAGGCCTCCCGTTTATGTCTATTTCTTCTTTCACTTTTTTGCTAACCTTGTGGACTTGCGGTGTATCGTACGATGCACGAATGTGCAAGACAGCTATAGTCCATTGTAGTGAACAATCAAGAAATCACTCATTCGCTTGCCCGAAACAGATTATTATTATTATTATTATTATTATTATTATTATTATTATTATTATTATTATTATTATTATTATTATTATTATAATTATTATTATTATTATTATTATTATTATTATTATTATTATTATCTTTACCATCATGCGAGACAGCAAAATATATTTGCCATGGGCGCCGTCCTATCTAGTTACGCCACTTAAATTTGTGATATAGTGGTCGAAAAGACCACTTCCGCTGGTAGGGACCGAATCTGCGACCTTCGGATCCGAAGGTCGCAGGTCGCCATCGTAGTTTTCAAGGGGGTGGGGGGAGTATTCTGTAGCGCCTTCATCATCGCCCATAATAATCATCATCATTTTGCCGCCAACGTGCAGCATCTCCGGTTGAGCTCTCCAGTCACCAGCATGGAGGGTGACAACCCAGCAGTGGTAAGCATTCAGGATATATTTACTTATTTATTTTCATACTCAATGCCATTAAATGGATGCCGGCAGAATGAGAATAATTAGCAACAATGAAATGAGCTGAATGATTTTGTATGGTTTTCGTGAGCTTGTGTTTACTTATTTTCAATACTGCAACTCGCAGCTAAGAGCATAGCAGATACACGGTCAAGACAAAGTGATACAGTGTGTTGCTGGGTCACTTAGCTTTCAAACACAGCACACAATATGTAAGTAAAAAAAGTTAAACAGGAGGATATAACTTACAAGAAACAAAAGATGGCGACATTTTAAATCCATCTTCATAAGATATCAACATCGCAATCCAAGTAGAGTATTACGTAGCGTATAAGTGTACAAACGCGAGGACCCTAGATTGAAGAGGCTTACTCGAGTTTAGACCTGAGTAATGTTATATGAAGACCTCTTAAGTAAACAGGAGCCATAGAAAAGATACAACGCAAGAAACCGGGAGTGTGGCTTGCATTGTTAATCACACAACGTGATTATTTCATGATAAATTATATGAACGGGAATGCAAAACGCTTTCTGCCGTTAGCAAGATATGTAGTATGCTAAGCGGCAGATTTATCGCATGTGCGTAGATCATCACCAGACAAAAGGTGTGCGCATGTGCTGTGTGCATGTGCTATTCTGAGTCTGCAATGTGTTACCTCTGTGTGGCGTGTCCTCGATATTGGTGGCCACTTACCGAGGTGCGGCTAGATCAGATTTAGCTTACTTTCTGCTTGCCTATACCATCAGCTCTGCCAGTATGACCCGAGCTTATGCAATCGAACGGCTTTAGATCCATTAAAGGAACAGCTACGCATGTGTTGGCAGCGTTTGGGTGGACGGATGTAGCTAACTGGTCCACCAATACGTTCCTTACGATCTCACGCTGCCCTGGCACCAAGCATATGACGACGTGCTCCCTGGATGCGTAAGCGGTGCGCAAAATTGAATACAGCGACACTATTACATTATCTTTTTGTTTGCTTTTGTGTAGTTTTCACAACTCTTACAACACTTAGTTGTGCACATTACTGCTTTTGGTATGTGAAATTGTTTAATGTGTTTAGCAGCCATCAATATCGTGTGGACATCTGCTGTGAAAATGCTTGTGTCGGGGTGCAGAACGTCCAACTCCGAATAAGATGGGCCGACGGCTGCGTAAGACAAGCCAGCGTGAGATTTAAGTGAATTGAATGAAATCAAGAGTTTGACGAAAACTCGCATGTTCGGGAATGCTCATAGTCAAAGGTAAAAGGAATACGCCTACCAAATACAAAAAAGGAACTTCAAAACAAAAGACGTTTCGGCTCCCGTACGGGTGCTTTGTTCACGCAATGTAAGAAGCAATGTAAGAAGGGTTGATGATTAAGCACGTGCAAATAGATGAAGCAAACATGGTGCTATACAGAAGGTTCCAGAACACCGAGCTAATTTGCAATTAGCAGTTAACTGAGATATTTGAGAGGGAGCTTGCTCGGGAGTGTTCCTTTTAAGGTAGTTGACTTGATATCCTGAGTTTATTTTGTTCGTATGGTGAACTTAATTTTGGAAGCAGTCTATTGCTCGAACAACCCACCCTTTCTTTTGCAAGTATTTTCTGCATCATTGCAATTTATATGTTTTCTAAAGCACAGATAAAATGAAGGCCATGGAAGTAACGAAATGTGCTTCGCAATTAAGCAACCACAGCCAGGAGTTCTGGTGCGTCGCTATGCCAATTTGTATTCACTACTATTTTCAGCCCACGCAGGCACGCATGCAGTCACTGGTGGTGAATGTCCACTTTGCAGCTGTTGTAGGCCAGCATCAGTTGGACCAGATAAACAATGCACATGGTGAGCCTCACGGGGTAAGTACATTCTACCAATTTGAATAGATAACCCTTTTCCTCAATTGCAATGAATTGCAGGAAAGCTTCTCCTGTCATGTAGTGTGTTGCAATTTAAGCTCAAAGGGTGTGAGGCATAAAAGTTTTGGCTTGTGTGTTCTTCTTCAAGCGAAGCTGTATTGCCTGAAAAGTGTCGTTGGCATTGTAGGTGTGACCGTAAAAAGTTAAACCCGGTGCCCACGACAGCGAGAAAATGTGGCCCTCGAAGTTGCACCTCTGACACGTGTGTTTGTATGCGCCGTTTTCCAATAATTGATGCTTTCGCAATCGCGGACTTGTCGCTGATCTGTCGTTTGTGATAGAGCAATCTGATCTTTTATCGAGGTTATCGAGGTGACTTGTCATTTCGCGTTGCCACATTTCATTGTTGCCTGGATTTGAACGCACGACCGTCGTTGTTGCCTGTACCAATAGAAGTGTTGCGCTGCTAAGCACGTGGACGACAGTGCAACTTCTGGCATGGAGGATGGAATCTGTGAGGAGGGAGCATTGCGCAGGGTGATGAAAGAAAGAAAGAAAGAAAGAAAGAAAGAAAGAAAGAAAGAAAGAAAGAAAGAAAGAAAGAAAGAAAGAAAGAAAGAAAGAAAGAAAGAAAGAAAGAAAGAAAGAAAGAAAGAAAGAAAGAAAGAAAGAAAGAAAGAAAGAAAGATCAATACGTCAGGCACGCACGCGCCGGTGACGCTTCGCTTGCCCCCCAATTACCCTGTAGGGCAAGGGGTCCTGAATATTTTTTCAAACGTTTTTTATTCCTCCAGCTAACATGAAACACGCTCGATGATTCATATATTGACATCAAATGATTAAATATAGCATTGTTTACGTCAACGGCTTTAGGTTTCGATCTTTGGGTGCCGAGTTTGACAGTGACGTCATTGCCTAGAAAGCACGACATCGTGGGTCCACATAGCTATATGGCTCGCATCTTCTACTCTAGCAAGCGCAGGCGCGAGCAACAATCCGGATGCTTTCAAAACTCGCTTAAATTTTCTAATAGAGAATTCTAGCGTGTACAGTATTTCGGTGTCTGCCGAGGCCTTTGCGGAATACCGGGTTACTGGAAGATGCCACTAACACCTTGTGACGCTTTGGAAAACCTCAATTATTATCGCAGTTCTTTGTTTTCAACTGGTGTCATTGATCGGACAATCTTTAAAAAGGCTACACACTCGAAATAGCGTCGCTGCTAAAATTTGCACCAACAGAGAAAGAACCCCCGGTGGTCGAAACTTCCGGAGCTCGCCACTACGGCGTCTCTAATGATCATAGCATAGTTATGGGACGTAAAACTCCAACAATTATCATAATTATCAGACGTATGTATAATACACTAGGTTTCAGCAATAACAATTCTGTGCTACCCGCCACGTCACAATTGCGGCTACGGCGAACGATATTACGCTAATGCAAAGCGTGCACACAAACTAAAATTCGCGTGACGCTGCCAAGCATTTGCAAAGTGCCAGCAAGCTTGGCTAATTTGACAACACGCTGAGTAAAGCGAGGCAATGTGAGTTTGCAGCCGATACTCTCAAGGCTTGCCTGGTGCGGCGGTGCTGCGTATGGGTCAACACTCATTGCCCGTCCCTGTAATGTGGTATGACGTAAAACTTTCACTGCGCTACCCACACAGTGAGGTCGGTGTCAGGTGTTCTAGCGATGGGTCTCAACCAGAAGAACGAGAACTTTGGCACATGTGGAAGACAATAAAAATATATTTTAAACAGTTACTCTGTCCAAGACTTCGTGTGCAGTAGCCTGGCTTACAGGGGAAGCCTACAGCAGGCTTCTCATGGCCTCAAAATTTGGTGTCTCCACCCCCCCCCCCTATTGAAACATTCCGTATGCCATTCCATATGTCGCACACGGAATCTATGTCTTCCCGTACATTTTACATATATTTTCCATATGTTTCCGTAAGATTCTTACGGAAACATACGGAATCATTGGAATGGACATACGGAACATTTCAATACGGAAGGTAACTGAAAAAATTAAAAAAATGTTACAGTAAACAAAAAATCTTGTGCAGGTATCGCAATGTCCAGGAAATTTCCCTTTGGCATAATGACCGTAATTTTTATTTTCATCCTTTTCTTTTTGTGTCCTATAATTGTGATATCCGGCAAAGACACATGCACAGAGATGCATTATGGGTGAAAATTTTGTCCGATACGAGATACTGTGGCGAGAAGTACTTCAGGTAGGGATGCATGGCGCTAGTGGATACGACAGGATACCAGTACGTTCGTCGCAACTTAGTTGAAATGGCTGCGGAAAATATTCAGCTACCGATTTTTCGGACATGACTTTCACTGCGCATCCACAAATCCCATAGAGTGAATTTGGAAGGATGTGCGAGATTTCGGGCGCCAAATCTCGGCGTTCGATCTTCCGTACTTTCCGTCCGAACTGCAGTTTCGAAACTGCATCCATTGAAGCCAGCACTGTTGCCGCGCCGGTTATCTCGCAAGCTCAAAGCGGTGCTTTCGTTACTCGATCGATTTGGGGCAGTAGCGAATTCTAAAAGTCGGCTTTTCCACCGTGACAGACAGTTATGCGGTTAAACATACCAAGAAGTCGACGGGGCAGTGTCACAGCACGAGTGCGACCATGCCTCTATAGATGAGCATCGGAAATGCACGCAGGCGTGATTGTTGGAGGCGGTGAATGCACCAGCGCGACTTAATCGCCGACAACCCCATTATGATTAGATAAGCATATTCAGCTGACTGCTAGCTCCCTAGTGAATGCGGCTTGGTTCCGTTGTAACAGAACACCACGCTTTCCAAAGGCGACAGTTCAAGCGCTCCGCGCTGTCATTCACTGCTGCCTCCTTGTGCGAGTCTGAGACGCGTTGCTTGAAGGATCGGAAGCAGCTCAGCAGCGCTAGCGCGCTTTGATGCCCGCGCGCTCCGCTAAGAGTGAGTACATCGCGTCATCTGCTACGACGGCCGCCATTACGCCTCCCGCCGCAGCTGGGTAGCATGCGAAACGCGCTACGCAACGCGCTTGCGGTGCAAGGAAAGAAGTGCAAGCTGGCGAGCCTCTTCCTTTGCTTTTGTCTTGAACAGCACTTACAAAAACAAAAAAAAAACGCCATTATGATATAAAGAAGTGAGTTGCTGATTTTACCGAATTTGTTATTGAGGTTTAGCTGCATTCCGTCATGTACACCCTCGGAATTTTTTTTACTAATATCGCACGAGTGCCAACCCCAGCATACGGTAGTTCGATACCGATGAGAAGCAGCGAGATGAGCGACACGATGAACAGCGTCACATCGGCTTTTTTAACACGTGACCGCACGGATAAGGCTTATAGTGCGTATCCACCGATAAGCAAACGTCGTAGAAGACGGCACTGACGCACACGTTTGCTCCCTGTGTTTGCGTATCGCGGAGGAAATCTCCTTACTTCTCGGCTATGTTAGGCGCCACCATGTCTACGGGTCGCGCGATGTCAATAAAAAATTGCGAGGGTGTACCTCATACACTATTACATTATCTTAATGTCCACAATGTGGCCTGATGGCACCATGTCATAAGAGACGCCGTGTACTAATTTAAATGCATGTATTGAAGATGCAGACGCTCGTAAACTGTGCGATGTCAGTGCCCTCCACTATGGCTTGCCTCGTAATACTGTTGTGGTTTTGGCACGTACATGCTCCAGATAATAATAATAATATTATTATTTATTATTAATACTACTAGTTAATATTATTATTATTATATTATCATCATCATCATCATCATTATTACGTTTTGCAGTTCACCGTGGCCTTCCTTAACAACTCCACCATCCGTGCCACAATCAAAAACTACACCAATGCGCGGAACCACCTGGAGGGCCACGAGCCACTGGGGGGAGTGCTGGCCACCCATCAGCCACCGGGTAAGTTGTCCCCTTAATTTTTTGACGGTTTGACAACAAACTGTGGGCTTGTTAGGTGCGTGGAAATTTAAATTTTCAGAGAAAGCAAATGTCCAACTTGCTGTGCTCCGCCTGAACATAAAAAAAAAAAACGGAACGGGCCGTGAAATCTTCGTCCCTCCTAAATCATTTGCCGCAAACCGCATTAAAATCGGATCGGATAATTTATAACAAAAGTACAACCCAATGAAATGGGTCAGCTCTGAAGGAATCACCCTGTAAAATTCGAACTATTCGATTCGAAATTATATGACCAAATCACTATTCGCTTCGAGCCTAAAATTTACTATTCGCATACCCTTAGCTCTATATTTCCTCTTGCTTATTATGTTATTTGATGAACTTGTATTCTACAGCGGAACCACAAACCTGGATGCAGCAGGTCGACTTCCCGTTTGCGCAGAACAACCACGGCACCTTCACGCTGACCATTGTCACCATTGATCGCCGCATGGACCTGGGTCGTCGAATAGGCCGCCTCCTCCGTTGAGGCGGTCTAGAAGGTGAGAGTTTTTTCTGAGAAGTGTGGCAAGACGTTAGTGACTTTTAAGATTAAAAATAATTTACATGAGGACTTTACATCTAGCTAAGTACCTCTCGAAGAATGAAAAAAAAAAAACGCTGCCCATGTTCACAGAACAATTCCACACTAGGAAGCTTCGTAAGGAGAAGTTTTGCTAGATTGGGTTATTGTACAATTTGATACTTATCCAAAGGTGTGTGTGTTTTCTTCTCATTCGAACGCTTTTGCAAGCGTAATTTTGAGCGTCGCTGCAGCACGAACGCGTCCATTCACGATTTATAACGTGATTCAATTGCGTTAAATGGACACTAAAGGCAAATATTAAGTCGACGTTGATTGTTGAAATAGCGGTCCAGAAACCTCGTAGTGCTACTTTTGTGCCAAGGAAGTGCTTATTTTGAAATAAAATAACGTTTTAGTGGTCCGCATCGCGTCAGCGCACTTCAAATCACCCGCCTGAAGGCGGTCTTTCTGTCGTCATTGTTGCCGTGCCCAACGTTGCCCGCCTTTACTGCGCGGCGGCGTGCACTGGCGGCGTGCACCATTCGGGCATCCGGCAACATCACATGCATGCGGCATTTTGTCGAACTTTCTGTCAGAGCGACTTTCACGAGGGCGCAAAACACACGCGGCAGTACGCGATACCGAAACTACCACTGAGACGCGACCGCATGAGCGAAGCAGGGCACCGGGCGGAGCGCAGTTTGGCGAAAACGGAACCTTTGAACCACGCGCGCCGTTCCCCATGGGAATGCAAAAGAGGTTCTATTTCCATGAATCAAACAGAAAAGAAGCAGCAGCATTTTATTACGTCTCTTGATGGACGGAAGGTCCTTTCTTTATTGCAACTAGTCTGATTACGAGTGATTTCACGTCATCGGGATCATTTCCAAAATATCCCGCTCGTGGCGCTCATCGCGTGAGACATTTAGCTTAATTTCTCGGTAAGTAGGGCACTGCTGTTGATAATATTACTGTTTTAGACGTTGTCATACATTGAGCTTCCACTCTGATAGAAATTGTTACTTGCATTTTGTGTCCCTTGAAGAGTGCTAGGAGTTTGTTCGTTGCTCGCGCCAAATGACAGAAACTGGTGATGGTTTCATTGGGCCCCGCAGGTTGCCTAGGTCTAGCATCATCACCATCGTACACCATTATCCGTCACCACTTTCGACTCATTTCACCACCTCACCAGTTCACCATTTTGCATAAGGTCTATAGATCTTATGCAAAATTGCTGCCATCTGTCGGAGCTTTGACCTTATGCAAAATTGCTGCCATCTGTCGGAGCTTTGACCTTATGCAAGATTGCTGCCATCTGTCGGAGCTTTGACCTTATGCAAGATTGCTGCCATCTGTCGGAGCTTTGACCTTATGCAAGATTGCTGCCATCTGTCGGAGCTTTGACCTTATGCAAGATTGCTGCCATCTGTCGGAGCTTTGACCTTATGCAAGATTGCTGCCATCTGGCTACCGATTCGGCGCCATGTTGGAGGCATGTGTACGAATCGTATTGCTGTCGCTGCCATAACTTCTTGCTTGCATCTTCTTTGATAGCAGGAAATCGGGGCATAAAAACGTCACACGAGCGTTTAGGGTCCTGTACACGTTACCGGCGTTTCCTAGTTATTACGTTGACAGTTAATACGTGTAGAGAACTGCCTCACAACGAGAAGGTATACAAGCTGTCACCGAGTCAGACGTAGGCCTGTCGTCATTGAGAATGAAGTTTTGCGCTAGGTTATAAATTTTGTCTGTCTGTGTTCAGTGCAGCAAATAAAGCGCTGCTAACTATCTGAATATTATGCGGTCAGCGTATGTGCATTATCGATGGAGGCGAAAATGTTTGAGGCCCGTGCGCTTAGCTTTAGGCGCACGTTAAAGAACCGCAGGTGGTCGAAATTTCCGGAGCCCTCCACTACGGCGTCTCTCATAATCATTACGTAGTTTTGGGACGTTAAACCCCAGATATTATTAGTATTATTATGCGGGTAGCGTATGGATGATTGGGAGCAGGCTTTAGCGTGCGAGACGGCCAGGCACAGCGATGACGGTAAGTGCTGTTGAACCATTTCAAAGCGTATTTCATAAGAGGCAGCCTACGTCGACCTGATGTATTGTGCATCTAATTTTAAATAAAACGTTGGCATCTTTTTTTATTTTTGAAATAAAAAAAATATTTCGATGCTGCAGTCACCGACGTAAGTTATATGTAGAATTAACACACGATTAAACTTTCCGTATCTCACGCAAGTGAAAAGTGAACATCAAAAGTGTTAGTTGCTCCAAGAAGTAGGTGCCGATTAGCTGGTAGTTTATTGAATATCATTCCGGCATGCGCTCGTAAATAACACGATACGCCAAGAATATTAGCGCTCATATCGTCGCCTTCGGGGCTTACAGGCACCTTTCAATTTCAACTAATTGCAGCAAGACAGATTTACCACACCGACTGAACACTTGTGAAACCACCTCAGCGCGTAACCAACGGTAGCGCAATCATTGTCAATCGTAACATATTTCCCGGAACAGAATGTTTTTTTTCAGTTTCATATACGAGAAGTCCCACACACTTGAAGCATCCGTTGACATTTCATAGCACACGGGGGTGGATACAGGATTTTTCCTGTTAGGACGCGGCACCCAACGCCGCTCTCTGTGCTGAGACGCACGTGAGCCTCGTGCGAATGACGCCATCTGTTTGCCGCTATTTATCGGAACGCGCAATAAACCTTTTGTTCTGTTGCTGAGCGTCTTGCTACGAGTCACGTCCATTACAGTGGCGACGAAGAGATGCAGCGGACCAGCGCATGCCCGAACAGGACGCGCAGTGCAATGCCAGTCAGCGGCATCGGGGAGTACCGTCTCGGTACAAGTGCGTCATGGGACGAGTACGTGGAGCGACTTGAAATGTACTGGGAAGCCAACAAGCTGTCGAAGGATGTAGAAAAGCGTGCTGTTTTACTCAGCTCTTGTGGAGAAGAAACGTAGTCTCATCGTGACGCTCGTCAAACCCGAAAGGCCAACTCCTGCAGCCTACGAGAAGATCAAGAAAGCGGTCCGAGAACACATATGCATCCGAAGCCGTCAGTGCTGTACGGTAGATTTTTATTTTACAAGCGTAACGAAGCGCAAGGCGAAAGCGTCGCAGATTACGTGACAGTGCTGAGAAGGCTGGCTGAAAAGTGTGGCTTCGGAGACGACACGCTTCCTATGGAGGAGATAATGCGAGACCGTTTCGTCTTCGGCACGAGGCTGTGCAGCAACGCCTACTGGCAGAAAGGCACCTGACATTCACTGTGGCGTACGACATGGCCCTGACAGCGGAAGCAACCCAGTGGCAGCAACGAGAAATCAGGACACAGAGCCTCAGCGACGCGAGCTGCATAGCCGACGCGGCCGTCCACGAAACGCGCCCAAAGGAGCCAGCTGCGTCCAGAGATGGCGTCTGTTATCGCTGAAACGGTGAGCACAGTTCTAAAACTTGCAACTTTCGTTATGAAGCTTGTCACTATTGCAAGAAAAGAGGCCATTTCGCTAGAGCTTGTCGCTTCAGAAAAGAATCGCCGTCAAGTTATAAACTGCGGCACAGAAGCCAGGAAAAAATCCGGCACGAAAGCAAAGTCAGGCAAGCAGACCTTTGCACGAAGTGGAAGAGCTTTACTCTGTTTACGAAGTTCACGAGTCAGAAAAATTTATTACCACTGTGCTGATCCAAGGGAAAGAAGCGTAGATGGAAGTAGACTCAGGAGCGTCTCACTCGCTGGTTAGTCAAGAAGCGCGGCGAGCAATTGAAGGACGCGCAGGCTAAATTCCGCTAGTCAGTACCGGAACGCAGCTTGTGACTTGGATGGAAGAGTCACTTGAGATGCTGGGAAAAGCAATAGTCGAAGGGCACTTCAAAGGAAAATGTGCAAATTTGCCTTTACTAGTGGTGAACAAGCGAGGCAGTAGTCTTCTTTGAAGAACTTGGTTTAAGGCCTTAGGAATTAATATTCAAGGAATAAAAAAAATATCTGACGAGTCAGAAATGCTTCAGCGATTTCATGAGGTCTTTGCGAATGATCTTCCAGTATGCACTCAAGACCCAGTGCACATTGATCTAAAAAATAAAGCACAGCCGGTGTTTTTGAAGAGCAGATCAGTACCGTTTGCCCTTCTAGATGACGTGGCAGCGCAGATAGACAGGCTTGTTAACCAAGGCGTGTGGGAGCCAGTACAGTCCTCTACATGGGCAACCCCCATCGTAGTCGTGAGAAAGTGAAATGGTTCTGTAAGCTTGTGTGGTGATTATCGCAGCACGATGAATAAGGCCGTTCAAGGTAGCGTCTATCCTTTGCCCACAACTTATGAAATGCTAGCAACGCTAGGGCCAAGCAAAATTTTCACGAAGCAGGTTTTGGCTCAGGCCTATCAACAGCTTGTTGGGGACGACGCATCAGCTAATGTACTCAGTGTAAACACTATGAAGGGCTTATTTAAGGTGCGCAGACTGCCTTTTGGCATTTTCGTAGCACCGTGGTTGTTTCAGCACACCATGTACACGTTGTTGGCAGGAGTATCGGGAGTCAAATGCTATCTCGATGACATCTTAATGTCAGGAGAGACGCCAGAACAGCACACAGAACGCCTAGAGGCAGTGCTCACCCGGCTACAGAACGCACGTCTGCGGGCGAACAAAGAAAAAGATGGCTGATCCCTCATTCATAGGAATCGGTGTAACACGAAAGTGAAACGTGTCGTCACAGAAGTAGTTTATTGTTTATAGTACATTGGTATATCAGAGCTTGTACAATGTCTACTGCTGTTTGGCAGATACAGCATCGCTTGATTTGGACGCAACGCACTCACGTTGACGCCTAGTGGCACGCCTCCGTACCGACGACAAACGCCCGTGATCATGATTTAACCCTTGCAGTAGCTGAAGTTCTTAACACATACGTGGACACCGCATATGGTGAATTCCGCGCAAAGATGGCATCAACAAGCACATAATAAACACTATTGCTCGGTATGTACTCCTTCAAAGTGTCGTGAAATGCGAAGAGAAACGCAACGCGCGTCGTGCCTTCCCTCTAGCCTGGCCGTTAATTCTCGCAGGGCGAGCGGGGAACGCGCTGCGACAGCCAGGTGAGCGTCGGAGCGCTATTTGTCGATATGGATGGATGAAACTTGTATTGAAAACGCGCCGAATGAGACGGTCATTGCAACGGCGCGTTTTTCTTTTTTTTTTTTTTCGAGCCTGGTACGTGGCACAGATGTCACCACCCCGTGATGAAGGGGACGCTCATATCATCCATCACTCCAAAAGCACTGTGAGAGGAAAATGTAAAGGATAAAAGGCGCATGCATGTCGCCTCTGTTATGTGTTTGGCGGTAGCTCAGTGGGCTAAACGCCCGCCAGCAATCGTCGCGGACCGGGAGGTCAAGGGTTCGATTCCCCTCAGCGGAACTTTTTCGTAGTTTTTTTTCTTTGCCATCTGATGGCGTTCATTTTGCTGACGTACTTCCGTGACGGAAATACGTCATGAAAGTCTTGGTGGACCCCGGCATAAAACACTTTCGTGTTAAAATGCGAATTCCGCAAGTCGAGCATTGAGTTTCTGGGTCATGTGATTGATGCTACGGACATTCATCCTTCTACAAGCAAAGTGGACGCGACCCTGAACGCACCGATGCCTTCAACAAAGAAGGAACTGCAATCGTTCCTTGGGCTAATTAATTTTTATAGCCGATTCCTAAAAGGAAAAGCAGAAGTCGCGGAACCGCTTCACCGCTTGTTGGAGAAAGATAGTGTTTGGCGCTGGAATAGTCAGCAACGACCGAGCCTTTGTTGCGCTAAAGAACTTGTTATCGTCAGGAGCAGTTCTTATTTCGTACGACCCGAAGCAACCAATTGTACTGTCGTGCGACGCATCACCTGTTGGAATTGGAGCCGTGTTGGCTCACCGGGAACAAGATGGCACAAAACGGCCAATAGCATACGCTTCTAAAACGCTTGGATCGAGCGAACGAAAGTATGCGCAGATTGACAAGGAGGGCTTAGCCATCGTGTATGGCGTAAAGAAGTTCCACCAATATTTGGCTGGACGTAACTTCATTATTACGACTGATCACCAGCCTCTGCTGGGATTGTTTAACAGAGAGAAACTTATAATAACACACTACAGGAATTCTCCGAGCACGCGTTTTTACCGGTTTCCATTTAGAGAATACGAACGGAACCGGCGTGAACGGTAGATCGCACTCGTTCGACGACAAAAGTGAGTTTTGTGAATAGATGGGGTATTTTTGTTTCTCTGCGAGTGATAATTTATAGATGCTACATTGCACTACAGCAACGATGGGTCTAAGTGGACACCCGGGCCGTACAGCAGAATATGCAGCAGGAACATTGTAGGAAATGTCAAGTCAAACGAAGAGGCACACCTAGCATACAATCCATCGATATTTCCTGAGCAATACAGGTTCACACAGATGAAAAGCGTTCTTTCATTCAGCGGCCGTGACAGTGCAATTGCTGGTATCGCCAGTTTCAAGCTGCCGCTGAGTTCGCTGCCGTGTTAGCCCGAAGGTGATAAGCTGCGATTGTTTAGTGAGCGAGACGGCCCGCGTTACACGTGCGCAGTTTCGCTCAACGGGCTCGTCACCTCCGTTGTCTTCCAGCTCATGCATTTTATGTTGCCGCGTTCGCCTGAGGATACACCAGGTCTGGCGAAAAGAAGCACACGAGCTACCGCTACGTTCTCTGACAGCTGCTAACAATTTGACGTCTTTTAGAAGCAAACGGGAAAGAAAACGCCTCAAGCGAAGCACCAAAGCACGGCGCAGTGGCTTGCCGCCGCCTGCGTCGTCTGCTCCCTTATCCCGCCAAATCTGCTGCCGTGGCCGCTTTGGCGCTGGAGGCAGCGCGCGACTGCGGCGGCTCCTAACGTATGCACGGTGCCGAGCGACGCCAGGTCGGGAAACCGGTTTGGAAGGACTGCCTATGCAGGCGTAATGACGGTACAACGTCAATTGTGGATGTGCTGCTGGCTATCTCATTTTACAGGGAGGAATACATTAATGAAATTTACGTACGATATTCACATGATCGCACCATAAAGTGCACTTAGTTTCGATAATACTGACGTATGTACTCTAACGTGAGTGCTGACGTTACGTCACGCCATAAGTTACCCTTTAAACGTCACTGTTGTCGACGAACCTGGTAAGCCAACGATGTGCACACAGCCTACTACACTTACAAAAACACGTCTATCCACCTCGTAACACTTGGCTGAAAGCCACAAAATACAGCATAGAAGTATTCGATGACTGCTCCGCATGAAACCGATTCTCTCAACCCGTGGGATTTGCCGAATTTTTTTTTTTGCGACATTCGGTCCGTGAGGCAATTAACTCCCTTAACGAAGTCATTCGATGAGTACTTAGAATGGATGAGACACGGATTATATCAACGAGTCAATTCGGAAACTATCCATTTCTAAACATATTTAGAATATAAACCATTTCATTTCTAAAACAAGGTACATGCAGCCCGTCATGGCCGATCCCCCGCGGTGGGTTGTGCCAGATTACTATGAACCGACCGACCGACCGACCGACCGACCGACCAACCACGCAGCACGCTCTCATTTACGTTAACCGCCGGCTTTTTCGCCATGCCCCATAGTCCAGTACTAAGGAGCAAGCAAGCAAGCACGCTCTCAGAAGAGGAAGAGGCACCTCGGCAGTTGCACGTCGCACGCTCTCGCATCTGGCAGTTCGAGCATCACGCGTCGCGTCGGCAGCGTCGATGTAAACCACAACGACGTCGTTCTCCGCCCCAGATCCAGTCGCAGGACACCACCGGGCTGGGCGCCTGGCGCGGGGGTTCGCTCTCCACGACCCGTACATTGCTCGAGCCGACATTGACCCGCGGCTACCACCTCCTCTGGCGACTACCAAGACCTCGGACTTTTCTCGCTGTTGAAACCACGGCCCCCACTTCGCTCGAGCCGACATCCAGCTGCGACTACCAGGACCTCGGACTTTATCGCGGTGCAAACCGTCGTTGAATCGCCGCCCGTCTAAGTGAGCGTGAGAACAATCCACCTTTTGATTTTCCTGCGCGGCCCTCAGCCGTGTTGGTAGGGTTTTGGAAGGGGCCGGGACAACCGGTCTGGCCAGAACGAAAGCCTCCGATATCAAGAGGTGTTTTCAACTTTTCCGCAGGGGGAACGGCGCATGCGCCGTGGCATCGTTAAGAAAAAAAGATGGTTGATCCCTCCATCATAGGAATCGGAATAACACGAAAGTAAAGCGTGCCCTTACAGAAGTAACTGAATGTTTGCTGTACATTGATATAAGAGAGTTTCCACAATGTATATTGATGTCTGGCAGCTATAGAACCGTTTAACGTGGATGATTGGTAGTACATCTCCATCCCGACGGCTTATGTCCATGTTAAATGATTACACAAAACCTTGTGGTAGCTGTAGCAGTTAACGGTGAAAGCGTAACCAGAGAACGAGGTGTGATAGCCAGAAGAGCATCGCATATTGAACGCCGAAGTTGGTCGCCATCCCGCGGCATGTTAAAATGTGATTGAACACCACGGCCGGACTAGAGGGAAACGCAAAGCGCGTCGTGCCGCCTCCCGGCCGCGATTTTTCTCGGGGCGAGCGCGTGAGCGGGGAACGCTGTGTAACAGCCAGGCGCGTTGCAGCGTTATTTTTGGTTTGGATTAGCGTGATGCTATGAGCGAAGCCGACGCTTTTACGACGCTTGGGCTAAAATTGCCAACTCGCGGTGTGTTCAGGCATTGACAAAAATTGAACTTCTATTGAAAACGCGCCAAATGGGAAAGACGTGTAACGCGTTGCAGGTGTTAATCGCGGAGGTGACGAATTATTTTACTTTACCGCTCGCAGAGGGCAACACCACCCCGCCAACCGGGAGAGTGGTAGATATAAAAGGCGCGTTTGTAAAGCCTCTTGAGTCCGTGACCGTGGCGCAGTGGATAGCGTACCCGGCATGTGTTGTTGCGGACGGAGCGGTCGTGGATTCGATGCCCGTTGCTGGAACTTTTTTCTTTGCCATCTGATCGTGTAAATTTTTTCGACGCCATTTCCGTGGCGGAAATACGTCACTCATGTCTTGTTGGAACCCGGCATAAAACACTTTCGTGTTAAAAAATGCCGACAGTCGCTAGCATCACTGAAACACGCTACAAATCGAATCCAGCACTAAACATAGTTCAAATACAGCGCTAATGTCGTTCTTGTGTAGCGATTTCTTTAGTTCTAAATCATGCGCTAAATGTAGCTCGACTACTGTGAAACTCGATGAAATGCGTAGCACGGGCACATAGCGATTTACGTTGCGCATTTGTTGGTCTCTGTCTATAAACGATCTCTCGCAGCAGTTCGTAACATTGGCGCCTGAAAAGCACCGGTGGAGGAGCAATCGCGCGCCTGGCGTGGTGGTGGCGCCCTTTCTTGACCGGCTCGTGTGTCAGGCGCACGTTTCTGAAGAGTTTTTAGCGATATTAAGTTAATTATTCTATCGCTTCTTGCTTATCTATGTTATCTTACTTTAGACCTTGTTGGCTTATTTCAACCCGGTTTTGAGTATTCCCATTGACCACCTGATTGTCAGCGTGATCACGCCACACGAGATCTAAGGATGGACGACCAGGCGGGGCCCTAAAGTGCTACGCATTTAAAAGGCGGTATTGGGTTCCGTCGTCTTGGCGACCGGATGATCTAGAGCTTGCCTGTAAGGGGACTATAGGTTCGTAGGAATGACAGCACGAACACAAGACACGCAGACCAGTAAGAACTTGCGACAGAGCGCTGACTTTAACTGACCTGTTGAAGTCAGCACTCGGTCCCGTGTTTTTCCTGGTCTTCGTGTCTTGTGTTCATGCTGTTATTCGTACGAAGTTATGCATCACCAACTAGCCTGCCAGCAATCATTACTGAGGGACTATAAGCCTACATGGTATGGGCGCGCGGCCCAAGACAGCGGAGGAGGGGTGACCCCAGTGGCGTAACCAGGCGGGGCAGGGGGGTACAAGTGCCCCGGGCGCCACTTGGGAGGGGGCGCCCAGCAGGGTCCACCCATCACGTGTCCGGCGACAATGCCTGAGCACACAAACGCGTAATGTTCTCTTGCGGCAAGCCGCACCTTTTTTGTTCACTGTCATAAACCCCGTTAATGGCGAGGCAATCGCCGGGCAGATTCCAAGGGCTGACGCATCGGACGCCCAAAACGCACCGCGAAAGCATGGATATATTGAAGGAGTACTGACACGAATTTTAAAAATTTTCGGATTGTATCTCTAAATAAAAACGCTGGTGTCGAGAACCGTAAAAATACTATTGTGGTGCCTGGGAATGTATCGAATATATTTTTAATACCGCTACCTTATAAAACACTTTCGGTTTCGATATCGAGGGGGCGGCTTCTCAGTGACGCATCATCGCAGTGTGATGTCTCAGGGAGGCAGCAACTCGCGACGTTCTAGCGGCAGATGTGTCATATGCTCGTAGTGCACGTAAACAACGATGAGTGGTGAATTGTCGTCCAGTGACCCCGACAGTGATTTCTGCAATTTAGGCTGCATGCAGGACGCAGAGTTCGCAGCAGACTCAGTGGAACTGTGTTCACTCGTCGGGATAATTTCCATTGCGGTGGGGCTGGCTTGCAGTTGCTTAGCGACAAAAACTTCAAAATCAAAGTAAAATATTTTACACGTGTTGTCTGACTCGGTGTATGGAGGGCGTTAACACCGTATACGAAGGAAATAAAAAATGTCCTTTTTGCGATGTCTCAAAATCGTCTCAGTACTCCTTTAAAAGGGCAGACCACAAGACTCTCTTTCTTTCTTCTTTCTTTCTTTATTTTCTTAAAGACCCCGCTAGGGGGTATTACATAAGGGGTGGGTTACAAGATATACAACAAGGTAAACACTTTGTTACATGGTATAAAGGGATGTGATAGCTTCCATGAAGGCAGATGGGCTTGAGTCAGCGATTTCCTGCGTAAGGTCGTTCCAGTCCTTGGCTGCTCGAGGAAAAAAAGAAGATGCGAAGGTGACAGTACGAGCATGAGGACGGGCAACATTTAAGGGGTGACCAATGCGATAGGATATGCATGATAACGGCAAAATATACGGTGCTTGATTTAGCGCGCTGTGATAGAACTTATATGAAATAACGATAAACTAGCGATGAGACGACGATTGGAAAGTGTTTGTAGGCCAGATTCTGCTTTCAAAGATGTTACGCTGATATCATATGAAAAGGCGGAATGGATGAAACGAGTGGCACGATTCTGAAAGGCCTCGAGGGCATTTGTGAGGAAAATCTGGCGATGATTCCAAATGGCTGATGCGTACTCTAGTTCCGACTATACACTGTTCACCAGACAAGCGAGGTCACCGACGCGGCCTCGGTCAGCGCCCTTTGCAGTTTGTTTCAAAGCGAGGACAGAGACCGAGAAAGTGCTCGAAGATTTCGTCACTACCACAGGTGCCAATGCCTGCGCTGTGACAGCACAAGACAGAACACGGCCGGGATTATTCGGTGGTGAAGCGGGTGTTCCTGTTTCCGGTATAGGTTTCACTTCTATATGTACCCATGCCGGAACAATTTTCCCATGAATGCACCGCAAAGGTACAATAGGGTTTCATTATGCCAGCATATTAGTGTAGACGTATACGTTGATTACTGTGCGCAACAATGAACACCTCAACAACACGCTGGAGATCTATCTTAATGGCAAGAGATCGCTCGACCGCAAGCAGAGCTAGGTCGCTCAGACGGTTGCTATTCATCTTGCTGCGCTTATGTCTTGAGTCTTCGAAGGCACGTAAATGTGCGCTCGCAAGATAACGACGATGCCGCTGTCTACCTCCAAAATGACTAAAATCTGGACGACGATTCTAAAATATAGAGTTTCGTTTCACGGTTATGTATCAACACATGTTGGCCGAAGGGGTTCGCTCAAGAAAAAAAGTATTTAGACAAGTCATGCCGGTGTAGCTCATGAACATAATTATTAAGAAAAAAAATGTGACGAAGAAAGTCACACGCGGGCCCCCGGACCACTGATTGTGGAAAGGGAAGAAACTGAAAAAAAAAACGAGCTTTGGTGTCATTATACGACAGTTTGCTTCATCGAAAGAAAGAAAAGTGCTACTCTAGTCTTTACGGAGGGTCCTAGTGTATAGTCTCCTTTATATTTCTGTTCTTAATAACCAAATGATGTAAATATAGTGTTTAAATATAAAGGACTCGTTTTTCATGACAATTGGTCACCATCAACTTTAGAACTGGTCATAAAAGGCGATAATATGCGATAACGAGGAGACAACAAGGTTTGACGGAACGAGTTTTTTTAACGATTCATTAGCATTGATAAAAAAATGTAGGCATAGTATGCAGATTTGATGTACGCAATGAATAATATTGAACAATATATTTCACGGTAATGCAGCGAAAAACGATAAGAACTGTTTGAATAAGAACGATTGAACTGCTGCGATAAGAACTATCGTTCCCTTTTGTGTGGAAACAACAGGAAACCGGCAAGGTCTATTTCATAGCAAGACACGTTTTGGGGCAACTTGTTTCACACGCGATGCGAAACAAACGAGCGCTGAGAAACGGGACATAAACAGGCCTCCCGTTTATGTCCATTTCTTCTTTCACTTTTTTGCTAACCTTGTGGACTTGCGGTGTATCGTACGATGCACGAATGTGCAAGACAGCTATAGTCCATTGTAGTGAACAATCAAGAAATCACTCATTCGCTTGCCCGAAACAGCCAGATGTTTTCCGTAATAATTAACTGATTAATAATAATACTACTACTACTACTACTACTAATAATAATAATAATAATAATAATAATAATAATAATAATAATAATAATAATAATTGTAATAATAATAATAATAATAATTATTATTATTATTATTATTATTATTATTATTATTATATTATTATTATTAGTAGTAGTAGTAGTAGTATTATTATTATTATTACTAATATTAGTATTATTATTATACGTGTTCATGCGAAGTGTGTAACCTGGCCTGATGAAGAGCTGCAACTTCTGAAGTCTGGATCGCGCTCATTTTGCTGCAATTTATGTGATCTGAGCAGTTCTTCTGGTAAGCCTAACGAAGACAACTCGACGGCGTGCAGCGATGAGCCCTGCAGCTGCTCTCAAACCGGTTCCCTCTCCACGTGTGCCCCTCCGGGTGGTGACCTCGCCGGGCTGCGCCGCCTCCTCCTCGACGCGTTGGAGGGAATCTCGTTCCTCAGCGACGAGGTATCCCAACTACGCGAAGAAAACGAGCGCCTCCGCAAGGATCATTCCCGCGGTGTTGAACAACAAGCCCGTGTGGTCGCCTCCCTTCGTGCAGAGGTCCGCTTCCTGCGTGAGGAGCTGACGCGCCGCACGGCCGCCGTGTCAGTGAAGGCACCTGTGATCCCTCCAGAGCAGGTGACCGTTGGCCGATCTGTGACCTCCAAGCAACCTGCGTACTCTGAACAACCTCTGTCCAAAATTCTTTCATCTTCGAATTCGCCGCCATGTGACGTAGACACGTCCGAGCGTGTCAGTGTGATGCCTGCGACAGCCTCTTCTGCAGCGGTAACTGAGGGTGTAAGAAAGAAGAAACCCGCCTCGTTTGGAGCATTGAAGACATCCACTATATCTGTAGCTCAGCGGCCACAACGGCCACAACGGCCAAAGGCCATTTTTGTTACGAAGCTGAGCCCGGACACCACTGCTGCTGACATCAAAAAACATATTGCTTCATTCGATATGTCTCCCATTTCCTGCCGGCGACTTCAAACAAGATTCCAGTCATATTCTTCATTCTATATCGAAGTTGACGAGGAAACGCTACAACGCCTGAATGACCCTTCGATGTGGCCCCTCGGATGCCTCTTCAAGCCATTTCGTGGGGAGCTGCGCGATGACATGCTTCATCCCTCTGAGCAAGTGACTGGAATCGAAAGTGCCGTGTAACGTAGACATATTCTACCAAATGCTCGGGGTCTGCGTACCAAGACACTGGAGTTTTTCTCTAATGTTCTTTCGTCTTGTTTTCCTATTATCGCTATTTCTGAAACCTGGCTCGGCACTGAAATTCCCTCATCGGACTTTTTTCCCCCGACTTACACCACCTTCCGCCGTGACCGAGATTTCAGTGAAACCAAACAGAAAGGCGGTGGCGTGCTGATTGCCATTGACAATTCACTGAAATCCGTTAGACGGAAAGACCTAGAAACTATCGAAGAATCGATCTGGCTAGAAATCAACCTTGAGCGCCGTGAAAAATTGTTGATTGGATGCTTCTATTTACCGCCCAGCATTTCCCCTGCCTCGTTTCACGATGTCATGTCTTCTATTGAACTTGTGATATCTTCTCATAGTGGGCACAGAATTATTGTTCTTGGGGATTTCAATGCACCTGGCATTGACTGGAGCACGCTTACCTTTTCTCATTACAATCATTTCACAGAGAAAAAGTGCAGCCTGCTCTTGGACTTTCTGGCGTTTAATTCCCTAGTGCAACATAATTCAGTCGTCAATTCCAGTGGCAACGTCTTAGACCTGTGTGTGTCAAACGATCAACCCCTTGAAGTTTCCCGCTCCAACATCTCTCTTGTACGTCCGGACAAATTCCACCCACCACTTAACGTAAGATTATCTGCATCAGCCGAAACAACGAGCTACAGCAGTTACGTCAACAAATCTCCAAGATTTGCGTTCAAGCGAGGTGATTACACGGGCCTCTATCATCACTTGTCCACCGTTGAGTGGTCACAGGTTACTGACAAACCTAACGTTGATGACCAGGTTGATCGGTTTACGGAGCTTGTACTGAGCAGCATGCTTAATTTTATTCCCCAGTATACACCTAAACAACGTAAATATCCCCACTGGTTCTCATCTGAACTTATCAGTGCACTGAAGCATAAAGATCACGCACACAGGAAATCTAAATGTTCTCCATCCAGCGAGTGGAAGGAAGAGTTCAGCTTTTTTCGAACTCTCTCTAAACGCCTATATAAACGGGATCATAGTTCGTACATTCAATTCTTAGAAAAAAGCGCCTCTGACAGGCCGGCTGAGTTTTGGAAGTATGTGCGTAAACGGTCTAGCAAAAGCGGAGAGTCCTTCAAACTACTAGACTCAAATGGAGTAGAAGTGCATGCCGTCGCTGACTGTTTTGCCACACATTTCTCATCCGTTTATAAGGCCTCAGACTCCAGCACTGATATCAGACAACAGCCCAAGGCAGTTAGCTCATCCAGTGCTTTGTCGCTGGATGAAAATCTTATCAGCGAATGCATTAAGCGCTTAAAACCATCCTTATCATGTGGCCCAGATGGCATCCCCTCCGCCATACTAAAAGCATATGGTACTATATTTGTCCCAGTACTGACTACGATATTTAATAACTGCCTGGACACTTCCACATTTCCTAGCATGTGGAAAACTGCTCGTGTTTTCCCAGTATTTAAGTCAGGCTCTAAGACAGATGTTTCTAATTATCGCCCGATTTCTCTACTATGTGCCACATCAAAGATCTTCGAACTGGCTCTTCACAAAATATTGTCTTTTAGTGTGAAAAACTCACTGATTCCAAATCAACATGGTTTTCTTGCTGGCCGCTCAACTACCACAAATCTTGCTAGTTTCATGACGCAGATCTCCACACCTATTTCTCAGAGAGGACAGGTTGACGTAATCTACTGTGACCTGAGCAAGGCTTTGACGTAGTCAGCCACACACTGATTATGGTTAAACTTGCGAACTTTGACGTTGACTTGTCGATTGTGAATCTCTTGCACAGCTATCTGCTCAATAGATCTTGTTATGTTGCCGTAAATGGCCAAACCTCTTCTTTGTATAAAGTGACTAGTGGGGTCCCTCAAGGGTCGGTATTAGGCCCACTCCTATTTTTAATTTACGTTAATGATGTTTCTTCTGCCATTCGTAATTCTTCTTTCCTCTTGTATGCCGATGACATTAAGATAATTAAGGAAATTCATTCAGTTAACGACTGTCGCTTGTTGCAGTCAGATTTGTGTTCTTTTTCCGAATGGTGCAACGGCAATAACCTTTCTCTAAATACCTCAAAGACAAAATTCATGTCTATCACTCGCAAAACATCTAGCGTGTCATTTCAATACTTTGTCAATTCTGTGCCGTTATGCAAGGTTTATGAAATCAGTGATCTTGGTGTTGTTGTTGACAGCGCGTTAAACTTCTCACGTTAAGCGTGCTGCTATGCGGGGCCTTCGTTCTCTCGGATGTGTTTGTAGAATATCTCGAGAATTCAGGTCTCCCATGGCCCTACACAAATTGTACACGGCAATATGTCTTCCGCAACTTGAGTATGCGTCCGTGATATGGAATGGCATTGCTCAATCCAGCGGTAACACCATTGAACGAGTCCAGAAAAAATTCCTCAGCATATATAACCATCGTTTTGCTAAAATGACTCTGGATCTCGTTCAAATACTGCTGAGTCATTATCACTGCCATCACTTCACTGCCGACGAAATCGTTCTGATCTCTTATTTCTCTACAAGCTAGTCCACGGTTTCATATCCTGCCCTGTACTTCTCCATTGTGTTAATTTTCGAATTCCGCGTAAGTTAACCAGAGAGAACAGACCGTTTCATGTACCCGCCTGCTTCTTCCAACACTCTACCGTTCACAGAATACAAAGTCTTTATAATATTAATTTTCTTGATCTTGACGTTTTTCATAGTCCACAATCACTGTTTTTATCCGAGCTTTGCACTGTTTTGACATAGTATGGCACAGTGTACAAAGTCTTCCCTTCTCCGTCTTTCCGCATAGTTGTATATGTGCAATCTAATTTTTTATTCCCCTTCAATATTTCTCATATTGTCTTATTTTACTCCTCCCCTTTAGTGTTCATTTCTCTTTGTCTACGTGTTTTTGCTCTTTTTATTTCTGAAGACTGTCTGTATTGTATTGTTTATTTTTATTGATTTTATTTTTGCGTGCGCCTGCACAAAGACCTCACGGTTGTTCCTGGGCACGTTAAATAAATGATTGATTGATTGATTGATTATTATTATTATTATTATTATTATTATTATTATTATTATTATTATTATTATTATTATTATTATTATTATTATTATTATTATTATTATTACCTTTACCATCATGCGAGACAGCAAAATATATTTGCCATGGGCGTCGTCCTATCTAGTTACGCCACTTAAATTTGTGATATAGTGGTCGAAAAGACCACTTCCGCTGGTAGGGACCGAATCTGCGACCTTCGGATCCGAAGGTCGCAGGTCGCCATCGTAGTTTTCAAGGGGGTGGGGGGAGTATTCTGTAGCGCCTTCATCATCGTCCATAATAATCATCATCATTTTCCCGCCAACGTGCAGCATCTCCGGTTGAGCGCCCCAGTCACCAGTATGGAGGGTGACAACCCTGCAGTGGTAAGCATTCAGGATATATTTACTTATTTATTTTCATACTCAATGCCATTTGCGGTGTTACACAGAGCAGTCGTGTTCCATATTCAAAATGACATTCTTGAATGATGCACGATAAGAGTTGCTAGCAATGGAGGCAGGGAGGTGATTCCACTCAGTCGATGTCTTGGCACGTGGAAGTGGAAGTAGATGTTGGTCTGGCAGAACGACACTTGAAGAATTTCGAAGTTATGCTCCACGTGAGGTCACAAGTAAGAAGGCGGCGAGACCGACGTGCATCTTATATCGGGATTCGTAGGGAAGATTTTATGAAAGAGCACTGGCGGGCCTGCTTCCTTTTAGGGAGGTCTAGAGAAGTTTCATTGAAGGGATGCCGGCAGAATGAGAATAATTAGCAACAATGAAATGAGCTGAACGATTTTGTATGGTTTTCGTGAGCTTATGTGTTTATTTATTTTCAATACTGCAACTCGCAGCTAAGAGCATAGCACATACACGGTCAAGACAAAGTGATACAGTGTGTTGCTGGGTCATTTAGCTTTCAAACACAGCACACAATATGTAAGTAAAAAAAGTTAAACAGGAGCATATAACTTACAAGAAGCAAAAGAAGGCGACATTTTAAATCCATCTTCATAAGATATCAACACCGCAATCCAAGTAGAGTATTACGTAGCGTATAAGTGTACAAACGCGAGGACCCTAGATTGAAGAGGCTTACTCGAGTTTAGACCTGAGTAATGTTATATGAAGACCTCTTAAGTAAACAGGAGCCATAGAAAAGATACAACGCGAGAAACCGGGAGTGTGGCTTGCATTGTTAATCACACAACGTGATTATTTCATGATAAATTCCATGAACGGGAATGCGAAACGCTTTCTGCCGTTAGCAAGATATGTAGTACGCTAAGCGGCTCACCACATTTATCGCATATGCGTAGATCATCACTAGACAAAAGGTGTGCGCATGTGCTGTGTGCATGTGCTATTCTGAGTCTGCAATGTGTTACCTCTGTGTGGCGTGTCCTCGATATTGGTGGCCACTTACCGAGGTGCGGCTAGATCAGATTTAGCTTACTTTCTGCTTGCCTATACCATCAGCTCTGCCAGTATGCCCCGGGCTTATGCAAACAAACCGCTTTAGATCCATTAAAGGAACAGCCACGCATGTGTTGGCAGCGTTTGGGTGGACGGATGTAGCTAACTGGTCCACCAATGCGTCCTTTACGATCTCGCGCTGCCCTGGCACCAAGCATGTCGTGACGTGCTCCCTTGATGCGTAAGCGGTGCGCAAAATGGAATACAGCGACACTATTACATTATTTTTGGTGCTTTTGTGCAGTTTTTACAACTCTTACAACACTTAAGTAATTGTGCACATTACTGCTTTTGGTAAGTGAAATTGTTTAATGTGTTTGGCAGCCATCAATATCGTGTGGACCTCTGCTGTAAAAATGCTTGTGTCGGGGTGCAGAACGTCCAACTTCGGATACGATGGGCCGACGGCTGCGTAAGACAAGCCAGCATGAGATTTAAGTGAATTGAATGAAATCAAGAGTTTGACGAAAACTCGCATGTTCGGGAATGCTCATAGTCAAAGGTAAAAGGAATACGCCTACCAAATATAAAAAAGGAACTTTAAAACAAAAGACGTTTCGGCTCCCGTACGGGTGCTTTGTTCACAATGAAGCAATGTAAGAAGGGTTGATGATTAAGCACGTGCAAATAGATGAAGCAAACATGGTGCTATACAGAAGGTTCCAGAACACCGAGCTAATTTGCAATTAGCAGTTAACTGAGATATTTGAGAGGGAGCTTGCTCGGGAGTGTCCCTTTTAAGGTAGTTGACTTGATATCCTGAGTTTATTTTGTTCGTATGGTGAACTTAATTTTGGAAGCAGTCTATTGCTCGAACAACCCACCCTTTCTTTTGCAAGTATTTTCTGCATCATTGCTATGTAAATGTTTTCTAAACCACGGATAAAGTGAGGGCCATGGAAGTAACGAACGGTGCTTCGCAATTAAGCAACCACAGCCAGGAGTTCTGGTGCGTCGCTATGCCACTTTGTGTTCACTACTATTTTCAGCCCACGCAGGCGAGAATGCAGTCATTGGTCGCCAACGTGAACTTCCCAGCGGTTGTCGACCAACAGCGCCTAGACCAGATCAACAATGCCCATGGTGAACCTCACGGGGTAAGTACATTCTACCAATTTGAATAGATAACCCTTTTCCTCAATTGCAATGATTGCAGGAAAGCTTCTCCTGTCGTGTAGTGTGTTGCAATGTAAGCTCAAAGGGTGTGAGGCATAAAAGTTTTGGCTTGTGTGTTCTTCTTCAAGCGAAGCTGTATTGCCTGAAAAGTGTCGTTGGCATTGTAGGTGTGACCGTAAAAAGTTAAACCCGGTGCCCACGACAGCGAGAAAATGTGGCCCTCGAAGTTGCACCTCTGACACGAGTGTTTGTATGCGCCGTTTTCCAATAATTGATGCTTTCTCAATCGCGGACTTGTCGCTGATCTGTCGTTTGTGATAGAGCAATCTGATCTTTTATCGAGGTTATCGAGGTGACTTGTCATTTCGCGTTGCCACATTTCATTGTTGCCCGGAGTTTAACGCACGAGCGTCGTTGTTGCCTGTACCAATAGAAGTGTTGCGCTGCTAAGCACGTGGACGACAGTCCGACTTCTGGCATGGAGGATGGAATCTGTGAGGAGGGAGCATTGCGCAGTGTGATGAAAGAAAGAAAGAAAGAAAGAAAGAAAGAAAGAAAGAAAGAAAGAAAGAAAGAAAGAAAGAAAGAAAGAAAGAAAGAAAGAAAGAAAGAAAGAAAGAAAGAAAGAAAGAAAGAAAGAAAGAAAGAAAGAAGTCAGGCACGCACGCGCCGGTGACGCTTCGCTTGCCCCCCAATTACCCTGTAGGGCAAGGGGTCCTGAATATTTTTTTCAAACGTTTTTTATTCGTCCAGCAAGCATGAAACACCCTCAATGATTCATATATTGACGGCAAATGATTAAATATAGCACTGTTTACGTCAACGGCTTTAGGTTTCGATCTCTGGGTGCCGAGTTTGACAGTGACGTCATTGCCTAGCAAGCACGACATCGTGGGTCCACATAGCTATATGGCTCGCATCTTCTACTCTAGCAAGCGCAGGCGCGAGCAACAATCCGGATGCTTTCAAAACTCGCTTAAATTTTCTAATAGAGAATTCTAGCGTGTACAGTATTTCGGTGTCGGCCGAGGCCTTTGCGGAATACCGGGTTACTGGAAGATGCCACTAACACCTTGTGACGCTTTGGAAAACCTCAATTATTATCGCAGTTCTTTGTTTTCAACTAGTGTCATTGATCGGACAATCTTTAAAAACGCTACACATTCGAAATAGCGTCGCTGCTAAAATTTGCACCAACAGAGAAAGAACCCCAGGTGGTCGAAACTTCCGGAGCCCGCCACTACGGCGTCTCTAATGATCATATCATAGTTATGGGACGTAAAACTCCAACAATTATTATCATAATTATCAGACGTATGTATAATACACTAGGTTTCAGCAATAACAATTCTGTGATACCCGCCACGTCACAATTGCGGCTACGGCGAACGATATTACGCTAATGCAAAGCGTGCACACAAACTAAAATTCGCGTGACGCTGCCAAGCATTTGCAAAGTGCCAGCAAGCTTGACTAATTTGACAACAAGCTGAGTAAAGCAAGGCAGTGTGGGTTTGCAGCCTATACTCTCAAGGCTTGCCTGGTGCGGCGGTGCTGCGTATGGGTCAACACTCATTGCCCGTCCCTGTAATGTGGTATGACGTAAAACTTTCACTGCGCTACCCACACAGTGACGTCGGTGTCAGATGCGCTATCGATGGGTCCCAACCAGAAGAACGAGAACATTGGCTCATGTGGAAGGCAATTAAAATATATTTTAAACAGTTGCTCTGTCCAAGATTTGTGTGCAGTAGCCTGGCTTACAGGGGAAGCCTACAGCAGGCTTCTCATGGCCTCAAAATTTGGTGTCTTCCCCCCCCCCCCCTATTGAAACATTCCGTATGCCATTCCATATGTCGCACACGGAATCCATGTTTTCCCGTACATTTTACATATATTTTCCTTATGTTTCCGTAAGATTCTTACGGGAACATACGGAATTATTGGAATGGCCATATGGAACGTTTCAATAGGGAAGATAACTCAAAAAATAAAAAAAATGTTACAGTAAACAAAAAATCTTGTGCAGCTATCGCAATGTCCAGGAAATTTCCCTGACCGTAATTTTTATTTTCATCCTTTCTTTTTGTGTGCTATAATTGTGATATCAGGCAAAGACACATGCACAGGCATGCATTATGGGTGAAAATTTTGTCAAGTTATCCGATACCAGATACTGTGGCGAGAAGTACTTCAGGTAGGGATGCATGGCGCTAGTGGATTCGACAGGATACCAGTACGTTCGTCGCAACTTAGTTGAAATGGCTGCAAAAAATATTCAGCTACCGATTTTTCGGACATGACTTTCACTGCGCATCCACAAATCCCATAGAGTGAATGTAGAAGGATGTGCTAGATTTCGGGCGCCAAATTTCCTCGACGTTCGATCTTTCGTACTTTCCGTCCGAACTGCAGTTCCGAAACGGCATCCATAGAAGCCACCACTGTTGCCGCACCGCTTATCTCGCAAGCTCAAAGCGGTGCTTTCGTTACTCGATCGATTTGGGGCAGTAGCGAATTCTAAAAGTCGGCTTTGCCACAGTGACAGACAGTTATGCGGTTAAACACACCAAGAAGTCGACGGGGCAGTGTCACAGCACGAGTGCGACCATGCCTCTATAGACGAGCATCGGAAATGCACGCAGGCGTGATTGTTGGAGGCGGTGAATGCACCAGCACGACTTAATCGCCGACAACCCCATTATGATTAGATAAGGATCTTCAGCTGACTGCTAGCTCCCTAGTGCATGCGGCTTGGTTCCGTTGTAACAGAACACCACGCTTTCCAAAGGCGACAATTCAAGCGTCACGCGCTGTCATTCACTGCTGCCTCCTTGTGCGAGTCTGAGACGCGTTGCTTGAAGGATGGGAAGCAGCTCAGCAGCGCTAGCGCGCTTTGATGCCCGCGCGCTCCGCTGAGAGTGAGTACATCGCGTCATCTGCTACGACGGCCGCCATTACGCCTCCCGCCGCAGCTGGGTAGCATGCGAAACGCGCTACACAACGCGCTTGCGGTGCAAGGAAAGAAGTGCAAGCTGGCGAGCTTCTTAATTTTGTTTTGTCTTGAACAGCACTTACAAAAAAAAAACACATTTCGATATAAAGAACTAAGTTGCTGATTTTACCGAATTTGTTATTGAGGTTTAGCTGCATTCCGTTATGTACACCCTCGGAATTTTTTTACTAATATTCCACGACCGTCAACCCTAGGATACGGTAGTTCGATACCGATGAGAAGCAGCGAGATGAGCGACACGATGAACAGCGTCACATCGGCTTTTTTAACACGTGACCGCACGGATAAGGCTTATAGTGCGTATCCACCGATAAGCAAACGTCGTAGAAGACGGCACTGACGCACACGTTTGCTCCCTGCGTTTGCGTATCGTGGAGGAAATCTCCTTAATTCTCGCCTATGTTAGGCGCCACCATGTCTACGGGTCGCGCGATATCAATAAAATATTGCGAGGGTGTACCTCATATACTATTACATTATCTTAATGTCCATAGTGTGGGCTGATGGCACCATGTCATAAGAGAGCCCGTGTACTAATTTAAATGCATGTATTGAAGATGCAGACGCTCGTAAACTGTACGACGTCAGTGTCCTCCACTATGGCGTGCCTCATAATACTGTTCTGGTTTTGTTACGTACATACTCCAGATAATATTATTATTATTTATTATTATTACATATTAATAATATTGTTATTGTTATAATCATAATCATAATAATTAATACGTTTTGCAGTTCACCATGGGCGTCGTAAATCTCACGACTGTTAGAGCGTCAATCACTAACTTCGCCGCGGCCACGGCCAACCTCCAGGGCATTGAATTGCTCGAAGGGGCCCTCACGACCCATCAGCCCCCTGGTAAGTAGTCCCCTTAATTGTTTGACGGTTTGACAACAAAATGTGGGCGTGTTAGGTGCGTGGAAATTTAGATTTTCAGTGAACGTAAATGTCCAACTTGCTGTGGTCCGCCTGAACATCAAAAAAAGCGGAACGAGCCTATAAATCTTCGTCCCTCCTAAATCATTTGCCGCAAACCGCATTAAAATCAGATAATTTATAACAAAAGTACAACCCAATGAAATAGGTCAGTTCTGAAGGAATCACCCTGTAAAATTCGAACTATTCGATTCGAAATTATATGACCAAATCACTATTCGCTTCGAATTCGCTTCGAGCCTAAAATTTACTATTCGCATACCCTTATATTTCCTCTTGCTTATTATGTTATTTGATGAACTTGTATTCTACAGCGCAGGAAGCCGTGTGGCTCGGCCAAGTCATCTTTAGGTTTGCTGCCAATCAACAGGGCGGGTTCACCATGACCATCGTCACAATCAACAGCAGGATGGACCTGGGCCGTCGAATAGGCCGCCTCCTCCAGTGAGGCGGTCTAGGAGGTGAGAGTTTTTTCTGAGAAGTGTGGCAAGACGTTAGTGACTTTTAAGATTAAAAATAATTTACACGAGGACTTTACATCTAGCTAAGTACCTCTCGAAGAATGAAAAAAAAAACAACGCTGCCCATGTTCACAGAACAATCCCACGCTAGGAAGCTTCGTAAGGAGAAGTTTTGCAAGATTGGGTTATTGTACAATTTGACACTTATCCAAAGATGTGTGTGTTTTCTTCTCATTCGAACGCTTTTGCAAGCGTAATTTTGAGCGTCGCTGCTGCACGAACGCGTCCATTCACGATTTAGAACGTGATTCAATTGCGTTAAATGGACACTAAAGGCAAATATTAAGTCGACGTTGATTGTTGAAATAGCGGTCCTGAAACCTCGTAGTGCTACTTTTGTGCCAAGGAAGTGCTTATTTTGAAATATAATCACGTTTTTGTGGTCCGCATCGCGTCAGCGCACTTCAAATCACCCGCTTGAAGGCGGTCTTTCTGACGTCATTGTTGCCGTGCCCGTCGTTGCCCGCCTTTACTGCGCGGCGGCGTGCACCATTCGGGCATCCGGCAACATCACATGCATGCGGCATTTTGTCGAACTTTCTGTGAGAGCGACTTTCACGAGGGCGCAAAACACACGCGGCAGTACGCGATACCGAAACTACCACTGAGACGCGACCGCGTGAGCGAAGCAGGGCGCCGGGCGGAGCGCAGTTTGGCGAAAACGGAACCTTTCGGAACCACGCGGCCCCGTTCCCCATGGCAATGCAAAAGAGATTCTTATTTCCAAGAATCAAACAGAAACGAACAAGCAGTATTTTATTAGGTCTCTTTATGCACGGAAGGGTCTTTTTTTATTGCAACTAGTTTGATTAGGAGTGATTATTTGTAGTCGGGCTCTCTCAGGTCATCGGTATCATTTCCAAAATGTCCCGCTTGTGGAGCTCATCATGTGATACATTTTGCTTAATTTCTCGGTAAGTAGGGCACTGCTGTTGATAATATTACCGTTTTAGACATTGTCATACATTGAGCTTTCACTGTGACATAAATTGTTATTTGCCTTTAGTGTCCCTTTAAGAGCGCTAGAAGTTTGGTCGTTGCTCGCGCCAAATGACAGAAACTGGTGATGCTTTCATTGTGCCCCGCAGATTGCCCAGGTCCAGCATCATCACCATCGTGCACTATCATCCGTCACCACTTTCAACTCATTTCATCACCTCACCAGTTCGCCATACACGTCACGCATCAGCCGGCGAAGTGAACGCACGAATGCTTCTGTGAGCATCGATACAGAGTCGCTCGAAGTACTCATTATGACCGCGAGCTCCCTCCACATTGATAACGAAGACCTAGATACGACTGTCGAATGTGGTGGAAAAAATGCTGATTGTACCAATGGATCGCCACTGTTGAAGCAGCTGCAAAACGTCGCGAACTGGCATCGAACGAGTGGCACTGACGAAGTGGCTGAGTTTTCCAGAACAGTGGCAGAAGCCAGAAGTAAACCAACGAGCTGCGACAAATCTGCTGATGTTTTGGAAAGCAGAGGGGAGCAGAGGGCGACAACTCCGACATCAGAACGAGAGTCTGAGTCTAACAAAGCAGCAAGTCGTGATGCATCCACATCCATCGTATGTGCTGACACACAGGCTACCCTTCCTCGGGAACAAGTTGATCTGAGTGCCAATGACAAACTGGAACAGACGAATGTACCAACAGGCAGCCTGAAGCCTTTATCGAAATGTGAAACGAGAGCAGCTGAAGGTGCAGCTAAGCAGGGCAGTTGCAGCGTACCGTCGAGACATGCGAGAGGGTCTTGGATGCAGAGTAGTTCAGGTGACAAGCAGTCTGCCGCGCCAGAAGACAGCAGAAAGAAGACCGCTGAGGGACGACACAAGGAGGACGAAGATTCATCCGCCAACAGGCACAGTACCGTCCTGCAGTGCCGCGAGCTTGCGGGCTCCAGCCGGTTCTCTACGTTCGCGGCATCGAACAAGGGTGCAGCACCGACGCAAAGGTCGTTCAACATGATGGGAAGACTGCGCATCACGACGACGACGAACCAGTTCAAGACACTCAACTGAGACACTCAATCACGGTCATACTCGGAAGAGACAGCGACCTCTTGGGAAGGCCATTGTCAGTACAAAGCAGAGAGGTGGTGCTTCCGCGCACTCCGAAGCGCCCTGTAAAAGGTAAGAAACCTACGACCCACCCCAGGGAGAGCGACTGTGCCTTCGACAGCTTCTCCAAAAAATCTGGGTCCTGTGAAAACACCAGCAGGTCGAATAACATGGAGACGCCAGCTTCCGAAGTGACGGCACGTAGGAGCCATTCTGCCGGCGAAGCTCACGTGAGAGCCAATCTAGGAAGCAGTGGTGTGAGGTCTAAGACACAAACGATTGGTCGGCATTCGGGCACTGCTCCGGAGGACAATGTGACGAAGACGCATGCGAACGAAATGCCCCTGGATACTGGAGAGAACGAAGGCAGCGTGAGACGCAAAGCCAAAAGTGAGAAGTGGTCACAGAGCGAGTTGCCCCTCAAAAAGCGCGCATGCTGTCGAATTCGCGAAAATTGGAATGGTCAGAAAAAGGATCTCTGCCGGTGGAGCATGAAACGAAGAACACAAGTGCAGTTGTGAGGGAAGCTAATGCGAACAACGCAGAAGGGAAGGGAAATGAAAGTTCCCTAGCCTTCCAAGACGTGCCTACAACTCGGGCAGCATAGAAATCAAACGTGCTTCAAGAGAGTGAAGACATGGACTTCGCTCATCTTGAATACCCGTCTGAGAGCCTGACGTGGATGCTGACGTGAATGCTGTTGAGGAAAGCACGTCCTCCATTCACTGTGACGTGGAGGACGATCTTGCCGACAACTATCAGCCAGGAAGTGCTTACGGACTCTATAGGACTTACATGTGAACGGTCACGTGAAAGTGCAGCCGAGTTGCTCACGGGGTAGAGCTCAATAAACCTTAACCGGTTGAGGGAACTGAACCGCAGTGTAAATCTGATTGCTGCCTAGGGCAGGCTATACTCTTCTTCACTGATGTCAAAAATAGATTACTCAGCTGAGAGCTTCATAATTTTTGTTTTACCTCAAATCTGCATCTCGAGTTGAACTTAGACATTTTGTTCCATAACGAATAAAACGGTGCAGCGCAGAATACAGCGCAGGTGTCTTGTTTACGTGTAGGGTATCTTGTGTAGGATTTTTAAGCGAAGCTTTTATAACTCACAGATTTCAGTGGCGGCGTCGTACGTGAAAAACCCGGTGCGGGCTAGCGTACAGAAATGGCGGCCCTCGAAGGTGCATTGGTCACATGCGTGCTTATATGTGCCGTTTTCCGTTAATTGATGCTCTTTCGATCGTGGGCTTGTCAGAATAATTGTATATGGTTTGCGTGGTCGTTTCGTCAGTGAATCAAAAATTTTATTAATGCGATAGGGTCAAAGAGCTCGTGCCGCAGAAATTCCGGTATCGGCGTCAGTGTCATTGGTTGTGAGCGAAAAATCATCTTGTCCGTAACCGAAAAATCGAGAAAGATGCAAATAATATAATAAAAAATCTTAGTTTCGCGTGAGAATCGAACCCAGGCCGTCTACGAGGCAAGCAGGTGCTCTACCAAAGAGCCACTCCATTGCTTGGAACTGCACTGAAATTAGCATTAATGCTTCACAAACATACGCGTCCTGTGTACAGGTGTCACAGTACGAGATGTAATATCGCAGTAAAACGGGGTACTAGCGTATATTGCCATCGGGCGTCACGCCATGTGAATTTCATAACGAGTTAAAGCCGGCCACCCATCACAAAAGGCACACACAACACTGCGCGTATTTCCTACGAGCACGTAGTGGGTATCACGCTGCTGGGTTAAAGCAAGTATCACGCTGCTGGGTTAAAGCATGCGGCGTTCGTCGCTGCGGCCAGATTTAGAAAGCACGCTTTATCATTCCTTACTCCAAGTCTCGCTTCATCACCAGACTTTCAGCACCTTCAGTTCCCTTGGAGCAGAAAATGGTGTAAAACAAGGTAGACAGAAGTAGCAATGACAAGATTGCGATGTAGGATCCCAACTCTTAATTTATACATGCACAGAGCTGGTCTGGCGATCTCTCCTACATGTTCCTTTTGCAATGAGGTAGAAACAATCGAACATTTCTTGATGGAATGCCGACGTTTTTCCTCTCTCAGAAAACGAACCATCGAAATTGTAATGCGGCACCTTGGTCTGCCAGTTACTTCAACTATACTGTTGTCATTTGGGGCTTCTGTGCTGGGGCACTCAGACGTGAATATATGCAGTGCTATCGAGAAATTCATGTGCGAATCAAATCGTCTTATTCGACACATCAACCGCTAATAATTTTTAAATTGTCATAATGACATAATCATTTTAGCCATTTGGGGGGTTATGCAACACGGTCTAATCTAAAACTGGAGTTCATTTAAAAAAAAACCCTTCATTCTAATTGATACTGTAACGTCTATTAGCACTCAAAAATTTCAGACTTTATGATCCACCCGACTCTTGGCCGATCCCCCTGAGAGGGTAGGTGCCAGTCACTCCAGGAGCATCATCATCATCATCATCATCATCATCATCATCATTAAAGCATGCCACCCATTACAAAGGGCATACACATTAGTGCGCGCATTCTCTTACACACACGTAGTGGGTACACTTAGAATTACTGTATATTGTCACGTGGTCGTGACGTCGACGAACACAGCAGTCGGCGTTTGTAGGATGAAACTGTTTATTTGGCCGAACATGTGGCCGGAAAATGAGAACTAAAACTACAGCAATGCACGCTGTACAATGATAGCGGCGAACAGGGCGTCGTCCGTCGATCAACTGACAAGCGGTGAAGCGCGTCGGCATTTAAACATGTGCCGTCGAATATTCCAGCGTTATCGCTGGCTGTCGTGCAAATTCTAGAATAAGCTCGAGTGTGCGCGTCTTGCGCGCAATCTTAACAAAACAATCTACAATGATCGCCGGAAAATGATCTGAAATGATCTGAAAAAGCATCGTCCCGATGCTTAAAACAGAACAGGCCAATGCATGCAACAATAAATAACAAGAATAAAGCAACAAAGTACGATAAACAATAAGCACAAGAAAGAAATCAATAATAAAGCAAAATGACAGTCCTCAGATTCGCTAACGTGCGTAATATGGTTTGAGGCGCACGACATGGACGACTTCAGGTCGTGCACGGCGCTGCTGAGAGTTCGTAATGCCATCAGGGACAACCTCGTAGTCGAGTGCGCCGAGGCGTCGAAGTACCCTGTACGGTCCGAAGTATCGTCGAAGAAGCTTCTCACTGAGTCCCCGTCGGCGTATTGGCGTCCATACCCATACACGATCACCTGGTTGGTATTCCATGTGGCGTCGTCGAAGGTTGTAGTGGCGGCTGTCAGTCGTCTGCTGGTTCTTGATCCGTAGGCGGGCGAGCTGTCGTGCTTCTTCGGCGCGCTGTACGTAAGCGGCGGCGTCGAGATTTTCTTCGTCGGTGACGTTGGGTAGCATGGCGTCGAGCGTCGTCGCCGGGCTTCTTCCGTAGACCAACTTGTACGGCGTCATCTGCGTCGTTTCTTGGACGGCCGTGTTGTAAGCGAAGGTCACGTACGGAAGGATGGCGTCCCACGTCTTGTGCTCGACGTCGACGTACATGGCCAGCATGTCGGCGATGGTCTTATTTAGACGCTCGGTGAGGCCATTGGTCTGTGGGTGGTAGGCGGTGGTGCGGCGGTGGCTCGTCTCGCTGTATTTGAAGATCGCCTGAGTTAGGTCCGCCGTAAAGGCGGTACCTCTGTCTGTTATGAGGACCTCTGGGGCGCCATGACGCAAGACGATGTGCTCCACGAAGAACTTGGCTACCTCGGCGGCACTGCCTTTGGGCAAGGCCTTTGTCTCGGCGTAACGGGTGAGGTAGTCAGTTGCTACGACGATCCACTTGTTGCCGGAAGTCGACGTCGGGAACGGCCCCAGTAGGTCCATCCCGATTTGCTGGAACGGCCGGTGAGGTGGTTCGATTGGCTGCAGAAGCCCCGCTGGCCTAGTCGGCGGTGTCTTCCGTCGCTGGCAATCTCGGCAAGTCTTAACGTAGTGGTATTAACGGCAAGTCTACGTTACCACTACGTATTAACGGCAAGTCAATCTCGGCAAGTCTTAACGTAGTGGTCGGTAGGAAGGCGTGGCCAGTAGTATTTTTCCTGTATCCTCGCGAGCGTGCGGGAAAAGCCGAGGTGGCCCGCCGCCGGGTCGTCGTGCAGGGCCTGCAGAACCTCTGGTCGCAGTGCCGAAGGTACAACGATGAGGTAGTCGGCCCGGGCCGGAGAGAAGTTCTTCTTTACGAGGACGTCGTTTTTCAAGAGAAATGACGCCAATCCCCGCCTGAATACTTTTGGAACAACGGTGGTCGTGCCCTTGAGGTATTCCACAAGGCCCCTGAGTTCCGGGTCGGCTTGCTGTCGTTCAGCGAAGTCGTCGGCACTTATGGTTCCCAAGAAGCAGTCATCATCGTGGTCGTCCTGCGGCGGTGCGTCGACGGGGGCACGAGACAAGCAGTCGGCGTCGGAGTGTTTTCTTCCGGACTTGTAAACGACTGTAACGTCGAATTCTTGAAGTCTTAGGCTCCACCGTGCGAGGCGGCCTGAAGGGTCCTTCAAGTTGGCTAGCCAACACAAGGCGTGGTGGTCGCTCACAACTTTGAAGGGCCGGCCGTAGATGTAGGGGCGAAACTTTGATGTAGCCCAGATGATGGCCAGACACTCCTTTTCTGTTGTGGAATAGTTGATTTCTGCCTTTGATAGCGACCGGCTAGCATAACTGATGACCCTTTCCAATCCGTCGGTCTTCTGCACAAGGACGGCGCCGAGTCCTACGCTGCTTGCGTCGGTGTGGATTTCCGTATCGGCGTGCTCGTCGAAATGCGCAAGTATCGGAGGCGTCTGCAGGCGTCGTTTCAATTCTTGAAATGCCTGAACTTGCGACGATTCCCACCTGAATTCGACGTCGGCCTTCGTGAGTTGCGTCAGTGGCTCGGCGATTCGTGAAAATTCCTTGACGAAACGTCTGTAATAGGCGCACAAGCCGAAAAAACGGCGTACGGCCTTCTTGTCGGTGGGCGTCGGGAAGTCAGCGATGGCAGCTGTTTTCCGCGAGTCCGGGCGAACACCATCCTTGCTGATCACATGACCCAAGAACAAGAGCTCCTCGTACGCGAAGCGGCACTTTTCAGGCTTCAAAGTGAGTCCGGAGGTCTTGATTGCTTGAAGTACAGCTTCAAGGCGCCGAAGGTGTTCGTCGAAGTTTGAGGAAAACACAACGACGTCGTCCAAGTACACGAGGCACGTCTGCCACTTCAAGCCGGCCAGTACTGTATCCATAACCCGTTGAAAAGTCGCAGGTGCCGAGCAAAGACCAAAAGGCATGACCTTGAACTCAAACAGGCCATCTGGCGTTATAAAGGCAGTCTTTTCTCGGTCTCTCTCGTCGACTTCTATTTGCCAGTAACCGGTCTTGAGGTCCATCGACGAAAAGTACTTTGCGTTTTGTAATCGATCCAGGGTGTCGTCAATCCGGGGAAGGAGATACACGTCCTTCTTCGTGACTTTGTTCAGGCGACGATAATCGACGCAAAAACGGAGAGTCCCATCCTTCTTCTTCACTAGCACCACGGGGGATGCCCACGGACTCTTCGACGGCTGAATGATGTCGTCGCATAGCATTTCGTCGACCTGTTTCTTCACGGCGTCCCGTTCCCGCGTCGAAACCCGGTAGGGACTCTGACGGAGTGGTCGAGCATTTTCTTCTGTTATAATGCGGTGCTTAGCAAGGGGCGTTTGTCGGACCCGCGATGACGACGAGAAACAGTCCTTGTTTTTCTGCAGAAGGCATCGAAGCTGTTGCTGTTGGCGAGCGGGAAGATTTGGGTTTACGTCGAAGGGTGGCTCAGCTGTTGGGGTAGTCGTCGTAGCTTCGTCGTAATCCGAAAAGGCAAATGCATCGCTGACGGCCAAGATTTCTTCGATGTATGCAATCGTCGTGCCCCTGCTCAGGTGTCTGTATTCTTGGCTGAAGTTCGTTAGCATCACGCTTCCTTTTCCTTCGTGCAACCGAGCAATGCCCCTTGCAACGCAGATGTCACGGTCTAGTAGCAAACGCTGATCGCTCTCGATGACACCTTCGATGTCTTCAGCTTTTTCGGTGCTGACGGGAGTTATGACGCTGGAGCGAGTCGGGATGGTAACTTGATCCTCGAGCACGTTCAGGGCATGGTGACATGGATTCGTAGCCGGCGGTGTCGTTTTGTCCGACGATAGCGTTATCGACTTGGTTCTTAAGTCAATGACGGCGCCATGATGGTTTAAGAAATCCATGCCAAGTATGACGTCCCTGGAGCAGTGTTGCAAGATTACGAAACTCGCAGGATACGTGCGATTATTGATTGTTACTCTTGCTGTGCAGACTCCAGACGGCGTTATTAGATGGCCTCCAGCGGTACGGATTTCGGGGCCTTCCCAAGCTGTCTTAACTTTCTTCAACTTCGTGGCGAAAGGCCCACTGATGACGCAATAGTCGGCTTCAGTGTCGACGAGAGCGGTGACGTTGTGGCCGTCAATGAGAACGTCGAGGTCGCTAGTTCGTCGTCTTGCGTTGCGGTTGGGTCGCGGCGTCGGGTCACGGCTGCGTCGGTTTGTTCCGCTGCTTCGACGTGGCGTCGTCAGGTCTTCCTCAGGCCGTGAAGTTCCGACGTTAGGGCTTCGTTCGGTCGTCGGCGGCGGAGGATCTTCGGTAGTTCGTCGTACAGCAACCGCACCTCCATCGATTGCTGCCCTTAGTTTCCCGGATACGGGCTAGGCGACCGGCCCCGATTTGGGCCAGTGTATTGCCGGCGGTGCGGTGACATGTAGCGGCCCGGCGAAGGCGAGCGGGAAGGTCGTCGTTCTTGCCACTGTGTTCCGGTGAGGTAGTCGTCGATGTCGCGAGGCCGTTCGCCTGGCTGCGGTCGCGGCGCGTTGACGGCGAATCCTCGAAGCCCCATCTGTCGGTACTGACAGCGGCGGTACGTGTGGCCGGCCTCCCCGCAGTGGTAGCAGAGCGGGCGGTTGTCAGGGGCGCGCCAAACGTCGGTCTTCCTTAGCGTGTATCACTGGCCGGCTGGTGGGCGGTATGACGTCGGTGGCGGCGGCGGTGGTGCCTGACGGCGGGACTGCTGGGGCGGCGCGGCGTCTTGACGTGGGCGAGGAGGGGGGGCGCTGCGTCGGGCTGCAGCAGCGTAGTTCATGGCTTGCGGCTGGGGCAGTGGTGGTTCAAGGTTGCCCAGCGACTGCTGGATTTCTGATCGAACGACCTCTGCGATCGAGTCCACTTGAGGCTGTGGTGAGGGTAATAGCTTGCGCAGTTCCTCCCGAACGATCGCTCGGATCGTTTCGCGCAGGTCGTCGGAGGCGAGGGCATGAACAGCTGGGCTGTCTTCAATCGTACGGCGATTGTACTGGCGGGTTCGTATTTCCATCGTCTTCTCAATTGTCGTCGCTTCTGAGACGAATTCTTGGACTGTCGAAGGTGGGTTCCGCATCAGACCAGCGAAGAGCCCTCGCATGAGGAAGCGGACTTTCTTGTCCTCGGGCATGGCAGGGTCAGCGTGGCGAAAGAGCCGGGTCATTTCCTCTGCAAAGATGGCCACGCTTTCATTTGGAAGTTGGACCCGTGTCTCCAGCAATGCTGCGGCCCTTTCCTTTCGGACGACGCTTGTGAACGTCTCCAGGAAAGCGCTGCGATAGGCGTCCCAGGTTCGAAGAGTGGACTCCCGGTTCTCGAACCAGGTCCTTGCTGCATCTTCCAGGTAAAAGTAGACGTGGCGCAGCTTGTCCTCGGAGTCCCAGTTGTTGAACGCTGAGACCCTTTCGAAGGTCTCGAGCCAGGTTTCCGGGTCTTCGAATGACGACCGGCGGAAAGTTGGCGGCTCCTTGGGCTGCCGGAGAAGTATCGGCGCAGGCTGCACGGGGTCGGTCATCGTCGCTGCGGTCGGTGTTGGGACCTGGGGCTGCCTGGTGTTTTCGGGAAGGAGCCCGTACTCTGGCTGCAGTCCCTTCTGCCTGCGGCTTGTTCGACGATCCGGGTTTTCTTTGCCGTCGTCCTCCTCGCGGCTTGGGCTTGGGTCAGCGCTTCGCGGGGGCGTCCGGATCATGGAAGAAGCAGCACCTCCACCAGATGTCACGTGGTCGTGACGTCGACGAACACAGCAGTCGGCGTTTGTAGGATGAAACTGTTTATTTGGCCGAACTTGTGGCCGGAAAATGAGAACTAGAACTACAGCAATGCACGCTGTACAATGATAGCGGCGAACAGGGCGTCGTCCGTCGATCAACTGACAAGCGGTGAAGCGCGTCGGCATTTAAACATGTGCCGTCGAATATTCCAGCGTTATCGCTGGCTGTCGTGCAAATTCTAGAATAAGCTCGAGTATGCGCGACTTGCGCGCAATCTTAACAAAACGATCTACAATGATCGCGAAGGTTCTCGAACAACGAGGCGCGGTTCGCGCTGAGCGTTGCTGACAGTCTTTGTGGCCGAAAACCGAATACAGCAAAAGCGATAAAGAAACGCACGTGGCAATATTAGGTAGCAGAGTTGCGCATCTCTCTTCCAAACGCCGCTAGCAACCATGCGTAGCGGAGAAGCTGACGTTCGGGCCAAATTTTGTACTTCTCGATGGCGCCGCTGCAGCGAACTGGATTGACACTAGTCATTCACAATAAAGTGAGTCACTGGTCTTCGACACGCCAAACATGTCGATCGGTGACCCCGTAGGCATGTCGCCTGCAAAAGCGGAGTGCGTGTTCACCGCATAGCTGTGGTTGTTAGCCAGACCCTTTCCCCTCCCCACGTGCAGGGTAGCAAACCGGAGACTGCTTCTGGTTAACCTCCCTGTCTTTCCTTTCTCCCTCTTCTCTCTCTCTCTCAGACCTATGCGCAACTCTGCTACCTAAAGGTAGCATATGCAGTAACTCTAACGCAGCGCCTCCTCTATCGTTTTTCGACGTCATTTGCAGCGAAGCACGCAGATACGCGGCCATTTTTTTTCCCATTCGGACTCGACAAAGAGGAAGAGTGGGGGGGGGGGGGGGTGTGCTGCGGTAAGCCTTACCCTCGCCCACGGTAGCCTATTCTAAGACCGTGCCCTCGCCCCTGATGGAGAACTTGGAGAAATTGTGCGGCCTTTTATTGGCATGGCATCTGGAGCAGATAATGATTTCCCTGCAGGTTTCCCTTGCATGTATGAGTGGTACGAATTCGGGTGTCGAACAGTTAGCTTCCGTAATGTTTACATTAGCTGGCTAATTAGTACCACAAGGCAAGTGTCATTGTATCCCATCTTGTTTAATGAACCTCAATGAGGCCTCGGCTTGCTTTAATGTTTGTGGACGAAAAATTCATAACACAGATATATTTTCCAATGCACGCGCGTAAACAAGTGGCTCGTGAAACTTTATGCATCAGTGTGTAATGTATGTGTATGTATGTATTTCAGAATTGCTTGCTCTGTTATTTACAGTGCACATGTACAATTGTACTATGTTATCCTAACCTTGGTCTGTTCAAAATAATTATTTTGTCTGTCTTATTGGCTAAGGGAACAAGTAATTAAAATTCTTCGTGGCGACGGGAAGATTTCTGTCCCACTTACAGCTTTATACCGAGAAAGGTTTTGTAATTAATTCAAGTTTTGTTCTGAATTGCTTCTACATTTGTATATGTACTGGTAATAGCTCGTGTAAATGTTTATGCGGTCGACATATATTGTGGAAAATATTAAACGTAGGGCACACGTCGAGCCTGTGCAAAAAAAGTGTTTGCTGATTTTCGTGTACATTTTCTCGCGTCTTATAGTATTATGTGATGCAATGATATTTAATCATTTGTCTATGTGAAAATAAACTATAACGAGAAATTACCTTGTGCCAATGGCTCCACCATTTTCTTGTTTCTGTTATGTCACTGACATCGTAAACTTAGCAAAGGCTGTACAAGAGATGCATTGCGCAATGCACGCGACATTAATATGCATGCATGGATGCACCTTAGTACTTCAATGTGAACCCTTCAGTTCTTCCATTAACACCCTTAGAAAGACATTAACACCCTTTTCGCGCGCACATTCTTCTCTTAGAGTGTATTTAAAGCAAAAAGTGTGTTGTGCAACGCGAAAAAGGCTGTTAATGTCAGTAACACCCTTTTTACACCGTTAAAGGTGTAAACATGTTTAGTGTGTGCTACGTGTCGACGGAAGCCGGTCGAGCTGAAAGAAGCGTCCCAAATTCTTCGCAGGGGCAAATAAATGAAAGAATAACAGGACTGCTTTGTATTGTTAAAGCACTGCTCTCGTCATCATCAGATTTCTTTCTCTGCGAGAGTAACTATCTGCACTCTGAGAAAGAATCGAGTACTTGGGGAGTATTTGTGCCACACAACGATATTCGTCATCTGGCTTGCTCGCATTTCCTTTCTTGCAAGCCCGGCTCTCGTCACTTTCCTGTCAAGAATGCTATGTCACGCTGATAACGCGCGCGCCGTTCGTGACCGGTAAGTGCCGGGACCGCGGTGATAACGCGAGGAAAGCACGCGAGGTGGATGAGCCCCCGATTATTGTTGTGTGGCAAAAATGCTCCCCAAACGCTTGATTTTTTCTTAGAGTGTGCTGTTATTGTATTGGCCTGTTCTCCGTTACTACAGAAGCGCGTTCCTCATATTCATACGATGGTTCTGGCACGTAAAACCCGAGGAATTGATATTACTTTTGAAGGCTTTTTATGCTAATGTCAAATTTCAGTATTACCGCTGTACTTTGAACAAATGAAATTTCATTGCTACCTGCAGCGAAACACGAATGCTCCAACGAAAATCTTACAACGCATAACTCGCCTTCACTTAGAGCACTGTTGGCAGAACCATGATGCCTGGCTCCTGGTACGCAGACACCAAGCCAAGCCGATACGTAGATGCCCGATCGGTGAATCGGTCGTCCAAGCACATCTGCAGGAAGCCGCGAAGTGCCCACTGCGGGAAGAAGCCGCACGAATCGTTGCCAACACAGAGTACCGCTATTACTTGTCAACCATGTGGCTTTGCCTTTTATAGGAATGCCGCTCCCACGCGCATGCGCAAACTCCTTCAAGACGTAATTTGGTGTCTCTTAAACAAGAGAAACCAGTCGCATTTCCTAAATGAAGTGATTGCTTTCTTTCTGTGTGTTGTGTAGAACACTGATTTGTTTGCTTCCTGAAGTGTATTGGAGCAGAAACATTTATTAAATTTTTATTTAGTTATATTCGGTGTATTGACATTTTCGGTGAATATTGTTGTTAAAATGTTACATGAACGCTGACGAAATGGTAACCTGGTGTTTTAATTCTTTGTGCAATCTTAACGCTTTCTGAACATTTCAAATACAAACTTGAACATTTCGTTCCGGATTCAAATGTTGCACTAGTGTTTCAAATCAAGTGTTATTATGACGTTGTACTTCGAATATAAATATAACGTTTGAAGTACAACGAATAACTATATATGTTTCATGTGAAATGTTAGTAAAACATTGTTGAAAAACATACAACGTTTCTTCAACATTCGCAACTAAAATGTAACGTTGTTGTAATGTCTTGTGTTGCCTGTGACATTTCATGCCAATTTCATGCCTGTAATAGTTATTCATGTAGCTGATATTTCAGCTTTGCTAAGCAACTTTACAAGTTCGCACCACCTTGGCTTTAAAAATAGTATGCCAATAAAAAGTGTTTGTTCTGTCTTCTCCTGCACGTTTTCGCAAGAATTACCAAACGGGCTAATTCTTAATGACCGGCATGTATCCAAGCAAATACCTTTATTCAAGTCAGGTGAACGTTCCTCCTCACTTACCTATCGGCCCATTTCTCTAAAAAGCACCTTTTTCAAACTTCTTGAGCATGTAATTCACAGGAACTACCTTGACGATAATAACATCACTTCATTCACCGTGCTGCGTTCAGATCTTTTGCGTGCAAGGGCGTGGCTATACCACACATATTTGGCACAAGATGGATCTTCGCGCAAACCCGCCACGTACTGCGTCGCGGTGGAATTCCGTGCCCTAGGCTCCTTATTAAAGGCGAAGCGCCTTAGGGTCTCGGCGTGCGTCGTCGTCTGCTGTCGTGACGATCCATTTACTTGAGCGCAAGAGAGGGCGCCACCGCCTCAGCGCTCGCCGTGTGGCGAGAGAGAGCGAACGGCGCGTGTTGACTATGCAAACGCTCTTTCTGTTATGAAAGCTGAACTAACAGCTCGCATGGGGACCAGAACGCGCCCTCGCCCGCGAGAGACTGCACCTTCACTCTTTGTTCGAATAGCCCTGCAAGAGTTATGTTGGTGTGCAACACGAGCACAACGGGGCAGTTATTAGTAAAGAAGTGGCTTGTGCATTAAATCTAGCTGGGCTCAAGTGTGATACAAGCCGTTTTTAATTCCTTGCTCCGTTTGCTCAATCACTGAGCTCCGCGAATGCACCATGTGAGCCAGTGATGCCGGAGAGCAGGCCACCGGTAATGTGACGAGTGGTGAGGATTAAAGGATTCTCGGCTCTCGCGACGCCCACTGACCGCCCAGCAAATCGCTGAGCAAGTGGCGGTATGATTGGTAGTCTCATATCGTCTTGCTTACAGCGCAGCCGGGCCCCCCAGAAATGGCGCAGAGAAGTCTCTACCATGGCTTTCTCTGTCGTATTTCCTTCGTACAGATAGGAGTATTCTGGTGATTCACCTACCGCAATGCAAGTGCGCTGCGGCCTCCGGTGCAGAGGAGCGACACTACGCTTTCAGGGTGGAGTGCAGCTCATCGAGAAGCACTATATATTACCTCGCATCAGAAACATACCTAGTTGTGTTATCGTTCGTGACAGGATGCGCTCTACGCGACTGGCACGTTCTGTTCAAGAACGGCACGGGACCATCTGCGTACATTCCTCTCTTCGCTCCTCCGGCGAAGAGAGGGGCAAGTGCAGGAGCGCTTCCGCACTTCTGCCCTGTCCGGTTACATTCGCAGTGGAAATCAACCTGGACACATAACCACCGACAGCATGTTGCCATCACCCATCCCAAGACGTACACGCTTGTAGTGTCGTCATTGCACTGGTACTGAACAATCGTGCATCCGACGTATATCAAAGTGACACATGTGCGGCATCAGTCGTCGGTTGTTGCCAAGGGAGGCCTTCAGTCGCTGAAGTCGACCCAGGATAGCCTGCGCCGTAGTAGCTGTAGTAGAAGCAGTGGCGTACCAACTTGTTCGCGTGTGTGTGGGCTAGCCTCCCTCACTCCGCCCACCGTGTGTGTGTGTGTGTGTGTGTGTGTGTGTGTGTGTGTGTGTGTGTGTGTGTGTGTGTGTGTGTGTGTGTGTGTGTGTGTGTGTGTGTGTGTGTGTGTGTGTGTGTGTGTGTGTGTGTGTGTGTGTGTGTGTGTGTGTGTGTGTGTGTGTGTGTGTGTGTGTGTGTGTGTGTGTGTGTGTGTGTGTGTGTGTGTGTGTATATATATATATATATATATATATATATATATATATATATATATATATATATATATATATATATTGTCGCGACGTCAATAGAGAGGTCGCAACGCCAAGATCGAGAGAAGAGCAGCAGGTCGGTCTTTTTAATACCGCGCGTTGTTGTTGTTGTTGTTGACCTCTCCTCAAGGCACATACCCAATGGAAGGGATCGGCCGAGTAGATGGTGAATTCGTCCTATATTTTCTGCGTCCAGCCATAGAGTTCTTCTTTCTGCCTCCAGTATAAAGTATAAAGCGTATGAGCCTTTGCGCTGTCGTCTTCGTCTTTCTCGTAGTACGCACGTGGCAATATATATATTGTGATGAAATGAGACACAGAGACAGCAGCCATTCCTGGGCCGGCTGTTCTATTATCCGCCTCTCCATCCTCGCTGTCCAACCTGTGCCCCGCTGCAGCCGTGGCGCTCTTCATTACATTCGGCCACACTGCGGACCTGACAAATAAAAGAAACGACAGTTCATTTCAACTGTAGCTGCCCGACTGTTTTTTTTTTTCAGACGCGACACTTGCACGGCAAAGTTATTTCTTTTTCGCTTGTCGAGAGTGAAGTTTGCATCTGAGGTGCTCACACGCAAGGTATTTGCTCCTATGCGCTCAGTGATTCTGCATGGTCCGGCGAATTTGGCGAGTAGCTTCTTGCTCGGCCCGCTGTCGCCCCTTTGCACCCACACCTCGTCGCCGATGCTGTAAGCTGGAGCAGGTCTACGGCGGCTGTCATAGTAGCGCTTTTGATTTTCTTGTGCTTGGGTAGCTTTCTTGATCGCCGCAGTTCTGATCTTCTGACAGGCCGATTTGCGATCGTCGGAGCGTGTGACTACAATGGCAGCATCTAGAGTGAGGACCGCTTTCAGCTGTGGCAGTTTTCCGTAAACAATTTCATACGGCGCTTCCCCGGTAGACGTCTGTAGTGCCGTGTTAACCTCAAAAGCGGCTGGCGGAAGGTGGACGTCCCAATCGGCCTCTCCACTTTTCTCCACTCTCGTATATGGAACGAGTCCTGCCTGGATGCTCTGGTTGGTTCGCTCCGTAAGCGCTGCTGGGGATGAAACGCGTGGCACTAAGTAGAATTGAAAACTGGGCAAGTTGGTAACGATTCATAGCTGGTCGAGGTTAACAGCACAAAAGACGAAGACAGAGTAAAGGAGGGACGCAACACGAGCGCTGACTTTCAACTGAAAATTTAATGAAGAAACACCAAACATATACATTTTTCGCGCATACTCTCACAAGGCAAGGAAAAAAGGAAAAAGGAAAAAAGAAAAAGGAAACACTTCTGTGTGGCACGAGGCAACTAATCTGAGCAACGTTAGCGGTTACAATAATCTAAAAAAGATATCTCATTGTCATGGAGGGCAATTTACTGCTGGCTGACGCAATTTTGCCCTGCCTTTTGAATTCTGTGGGCCTCGAATATTTCCCTTGTCAGCTGGTCCCGGTGGCGGAAAAGAACACTCGTTCTCGAAAATTCTGACCTGCACCCGCAATCCCGGCAGTGTATGGACAAGTGTGTCACGGGCACTGTACTTCCGAGGGAATTTTGGTGCTCACTCAGTCTCGTATTTACACAACGCCCCGTCTGACCAATATAAACGTTTCCGCACGCGAAGGGTATATTGTATACAACTCCAATGGCACATGGTACAAACAAATTCTTGTGCTTAAAGCGACACTAAAGGCAAATATTAAGTCGACGTTGATTGTTGAAATAGCGGTCCAGAAACCTCGTAGTGCTACTTTTATGCCAAGGAAGTGCTTTTTTAAAATAAAATCACGTTTTAGTGGTCCGCATCGCGTTAGCGCACTTCAAATCACCCGCCTGAAATCAGACTTTCATACGTCACTGCTGCCGTGCCCAACGTTGCCCGCATTTACTGCGCGGCCGCCGACACTAGTAGCAGCAGAGCGAAAGTAGCGGGACCCACAGCAGCAACAACGGCCATCGAAGCTCTGACTTTCCGTCAGAGCGACTTTCACGAGCGCGAAAAACACACTCGGCAGTACGCGATCCCCAAACTACCACTGAGACGCGACCGCGTGAGCGAAGCAGGGCGCCGGGCGAAGCGCAGTTCGGCGAAAACGGAACCTTTGAACCACGCGCGCCGTTGCCCATGGCAACACCACAGAGGTTCTTTATTCAATGAATCAAACGGAAACGAACAAACATCATTTTATTATGTCTTTTGATGCACGGAAGGTTCTGTTTTTATTGCTGCTAGTTTGATTACCAGTGATTTATTCTATGCAGACTCTCATACGTCATCGGGATCACTTCGAAAATGTCCCACTCATGGCGCTCATCATGTGATACATTTAGCTTAATTTCTCGGTAAGTACGGCACTGCTGTCGATAATATTGCCATTTTAGAAGTTGTCATACATTGATCTTTCACTCTGACATAAATTGTTATTTGCCTTTAGTGTCCCTTTAATGCTCACCAACGGGCCTTTTTCGGCGCGTTTCCGCACCGCCGCGCAAACACTGCCGACCTTGTTCTTGGCCGCGAAAACTACTTCAATACCATGACGTGAAGCCACCTTCTTAAGCCTATGTGACAGATGGTGAACGTAAGGTAAAAACGACGAATTTCTTCTTTTCCTTTTCTTTGGCTGGCGCTGGGTTACCTTTCAGGTCACTCTTCAAATTTCGCAGAAGCTTATCGCAAGCTAGCAAAACAACACCTTCCGGATAATTAGCTTCTTTTAGCCTCAGGATTTCTGATTGTACGCTTGCTTGCATCTTATGATCACATGACTTAGTTTGTGAACGGCGCGGGGTTCATCAGATCGGTGGCGGCGGCACAACATGAACGATGCAAGAAGTCACGTGATCAGAGGTTACGGCTTGGTAGTGTCGGCATGTGGCGTCATCGTGGCATCACAGAACACACAAAAATTGTGGTGTCATTGTGACGTCACATAACACGGCGTTACATGATGACGTTATCCCACAAAACCGCAAAAAAGTGGCTCGATCTCGGAGGCAGTGCAAAACCAGGTGAGGTGCAGAAAGCTTGCAATGTCTCCGATCCTGGAGGCTGTGCAAAACCACGTTAGGCGAATATAAGGCTTTCGGAACGGATCTTGGGGGGTAGTCAATACATCGACTGAGAAGAATAAGAACATGGCTTTCACTTTCTAGTCGTCTTAGGTCAATGCATAAGGGACCCTGTGAGTTTCGCTTGATTGCATACGGGGCCAGGATTTGGTACGCGTCCCCATACCATATGACAAAGGGTCTCTGGAACATCACGGTACAGTACATGCATAGGCGCCCTGTCGTTGAAATCCGGTGCATTAGGATGCCGCGAACGTATTTGGTTTGCAACTTTCTGAGGTCGAACGAACGACAAGGCAAATAAGGCTTCCGCCTTAATAATACAAAACTGTAATATAGAAGCCAAAAAGAAGAAGATGGAATGAATGAGATGCGATTTTCTTCGTGACGCAAGGCGAATTCCTTGTTAATATTATTCCCATTCAAAACTTGGTTCTTCGGAATACCTCTCACTAGCGGATCGCATCCCATAATGTTGCATTATAGGTTATCTTTATGGTTATATGAACTAGTCATTCTTCAGTTTCTCTTATTTATACCCTAGGCGACCGATTTATTCCTCATCATTCGTCTTAGTTAAAAAAATTTCCCCTTATATGAACCGCCGGTTTCATAACCAATCCCCCCCCCCCCCCCGTAGTGGGTAGGAGCCAAGAATCCAGGAACAAGCAAGCAAGCAAGCAAGCATACTAAAGCTCTTTAAGGTGCTAAATGAGGTTCTGTATGCCTCGTAAATTAAAACGACACAACGCAAGTATGATTCACCGAATTCGTCTTGGTGTGGCCTTCACAAGATGTTATGCACATCATCGGCTGCAGTGACACCGGTCCCAACTGTGACCACTGTCAAGTGCCAGAAACACTTGAGCACATATTTCGTACCTGCCCAGCATACGCACGCGAACGACAGAAACTGATTCCCTCTGTTGAAGGAGTGCATAATAGGCCATTAACTGATGAAGTTGTGTTGGGCCCTTGGCCTGACGCCAACAGCACAACTGTGGTAATAAGAGCGGTTGCAGCTTTCCTAGAAGCCACTGGACTTGATGCGCGGCTATAGCACTGCGCCACCTAGACGGGACTGTACATACTCACCTCCCTTACTTACCATCGTCATCCATCACTCTTTTTTCTCCCCTTTCCCCACCCCCGGTGTAGAGTAGCAGGCTAGAGCATACTATCGCTCAGGCCGACCTCTCTGCCATTCTATAAATAAACCTCTCTCTCTCTCTCTAGTTCCCGCTCATCTTCAATATATTAATTTAATCTGGGTACCAGGACACAAAGGTTTGTTGTTAAATGAAATGGCTGATTCTTTAGCAAAGGCATCGCTTTTGGCGCCGATTATTCGTGTTTTCCCGCCAACAGCTTACATCACGATGACAAGATTTCGCTCACTAACGTACAAAAAAAGTTTCTCAGACCCAGTATTGACTGCTTCTCCACAGTATAAGCACCTCTTATTTTCCTGGCGCAGCGATTTATCCACGTTAAGAATAATGGAAGTAGCCATGACGAAATTTCGTTGCCGCGTTACCCCCCTCAATTTTTACTTACATAGAGCAGGTTTAGCGACTTCCCCACTGTGCCTCTTCCGCAATCAGGAGGAAGCAATCGAGATCCTGAGAAGTGCCACCCCTCAGGGTGACACCGCGGGCCGCTCCCACGTGGGGACAGTTAGACCTAGCCTAACCGCCGCATCGCAGGCTCTCTGGACAGCCCAAAGTTGATGCTGATATGCCGAGCTCTTGAGGGCCGAGCTCCATTTATGCTCTGTGAGGTCCTTATCCCCACCAGCGCCTCCTCTATTTTTCAGTGCCTGGGCGAACGCTCTCCTCGGGCCGTCGAGCGCGCGCTCCGCGTCCGCTCGCCGCTGCCGCGTGGTGGCGCTGTGCAAGTAGACTACGGTAGGGTGCCTTGATGCGCGTTTTGTTGCGCGTACACATCGAGGCACACTAAGACTACGGGAAGCTGGCGCTGTACGGCCGCGCGTATCAAGAAGCTCGCGAATTCGTGTTTGCATCCGAGTTTAATTGCATTTGTGCTTGTTGCAGGCTTTCACAGGTACAGGGGGATGGAAAGAAACGCGAACATAGCGGCGCGCTGTTTTCATCACGCTCTAACTGTGGTGGCAATAAAAAGGTGCTACATGGTATTTTATTTTGTCATGGATGACGTCGTCTTTGCATCAATAATCCGGGCTATAACCACTTGAAAATAAATGCGAAACAGCAAAGAATACAGATGCCGCATGTTCGCGTTTATTTCCATCCCCGCTGTACGTATTCCGCAGGCAGTCTGTCAGGCCGTGCTGCCGGTTCGATACTTGCACGCGAGTTTGATAGTATTCGCGTTTTATGTTCTAATTCAGGCTATTGCAACCTTAGTATGTCATACTGTTGTGTTCCACTCTGCAAATGGAACTGAAAGAAATAACGATTGTCTTTTTTTATTTCCCTTTATTGAAAAAGAAAAAAAATCTCACAGGTTCCCCTATGCATTTATCTAAGACGACTGAAAGGCGAAAGCCATCTTATTTTTCCGTGTCGCGTCCGAACACTCAACGAATGCATGTAGTACTAGTAGCAACGCTGGCTCGCGATCGCCGCCATGTGCACGCAGCGCTGACATTAGGTCCCGAAGCTGAACAATCGGAGCCCATGGATACCACATGCGCTACCAGCGAAAAAAACCGACAATCATTATGTACAGTGTCAGAATAAATCAGAATAAATGAGTGCACAAGGCTGAGTAGGCTGCCCCATGCGTTAAAAGCATCCAGGTCGACAGACATTCGGCCTCTATACTTTGCTCACTACCGAAAAGGGCAAATGGAAGAGAAAAGAAAGATACCTGAGGAGCCAGATACTGAGGCTACAACAATCCTCGACAAATACAAAGACGAGCTCCAGCAGCTGACAACAGGCCGCTCCATTTTTCACACCTTTCACATTGGCTCAAGTTGAGAGCCGGCACTACGACTGCTACAACTTTATACTTGAACGACAGCGTCTGTTCACACATATCGGTCAGTGTTGCAGGAAGCGCGCGGCATATGTAGCTGTTTTTGTTTGTTTTTCGTACCATCACGATTTAACTGCTTTAAGCTCTTAAATGGTCGAATCACTTGGCATAGTTCCTCTTTTTCTGGCGCCAGCTGTTGCTTTCTTCCGGTGGCAACAAATGTAATGATCAAAAGCTTCACGAAGGGAACGGGCGATCACTTATATCCCTGGAAGCAGTCTAGTGACTTTTCATGTTATTTAGCGCATAAACTCCAGGCTTGCGTATAGTGTGCTACACCAGTAGACGGTAGCACGCATCGGGGAACTTTAAACGCCCAAGCTCTTGGCAAATGTTGCTTTCGAAAATCGACTTTCAGACAGTCAAAAACCGACTCTCAGTCAAGCGAACTTAACTGTGATAGAACAATTTTCCGCGCATCACTGGCATGCGCTCTCTGGTATCGGGCTAGCAGACGACACGCGAGCGTCTCGATCAAATAGCCGCGAAAGACACATGACTTCGAAATGGGCTGGTGGCCCAGAACGACAAGTGCTTCATGATTCCAGTTTACAAGTTTTCATTATACTTTAAACAACGCGAATACAGCCGAAAACTGAACCATATAGCAGCTTCGAATGCAGCCACGGCATACGTTTCCGCGAGCGACGACGCGACGGCTGGTCTACTACGGTGGCGGCGCCCGGCGGCTAAAACCCGCACTAACGCCGACGGTCGGTTCCCATTGCGCTCCGCTCCTTCGCCCAGGCACAGAAAAATAGAGGAGGCGCTGTCCCCACGTAACGAGGGGCACCGCCAAAGCATGTGCTCTAAATCGCACGTTCCCCCGCAGCCAGGGCATTGCGAGCTGAAGTCACTTGGGAATAGACAGTGCATAAAAACAATCGGTCATTTCTTTCTATCCTCTCGTCAGTTCACGACATTGAGAAAAAGAACCATAGTACAACCTCTCCGAAAGCTGGGCCTGGAAGTATCAGAGCCAGTTATACTTTCTTTTGGGGCCACCACTCTGGATGTTTTCTTCGCCATTGAGGAATTCATCAGACAGTCTAAAACAATATCTACCTAAATTCGCCTGCTTTAAATATTTCATTACCAATATTTGATACATCAATTCATTATATTAGTTAATTACAGCTTCTACTAATGACACCCTAAACATAATATTGGCAAAATTCACCCTCTACTCAGCCAACCCCCTGCATTGGGCCATGATCGCAGGAAAACAACAACAAGCAGCAAGCAAGTGCGCTGTCGAACGGACTTAGCTTCTTGGCCCCTTGACATTCCGCCCCTTGCGTAGCTTTCATTGCGATCGCTGTCACGAAACGAGAAAGTGCTTAAAGCGTGAGACAAATCCCTGCAACTCCGCTCGATCGTTCTTGACGGATTCAATTTTTTTTTTTTTTTTGCGACATTCGATCCGTGAGTCAACAAACTCCCTTTACGAAGTCATTCGATGAGTACTTGGAAACGCGTTGCAGTGTACCATTAATAATACAAAGCTACTACGGAAGCAAAAAAACAAGATGGAATGGATGAGACATGGATTATACCTACGAGACAATTCGGAAACTATCCATTTCTACACATATTTAGAACATAAGCCATTTCATTTCTAAAACAAGGTACCGTCCGTCATGGCGATCCCCCGCGGTGGGTTGTTCCAGATTACTATGGAACAACCAACCAACCAACCACGGAGCACGGTCTCACTTACGTTAACCGCCGGCTTTTCGTCAATCCCCCATAGTGGGTAGGAGCCAATACTAAGGAGCAAGCAAGCACGCACGCTCTCAGAAGAAGAGGAAGGACGCATCGCGGCAGTCGCACGTCGCGCGCTTTCGCACCTGGTAGCCGCTGAGCATCGACGAGCTTCTTCCCTCCACGCGTCGCGTCGGCAGCGTTGTCGTTGTCCACGGCGACGTCGTGACAACGTCGTGCTCGTAGGATTCCTCCGGACTGGGCCCCGGCACGCGAATTCTTTCTCGACGTCCCGTGCTTCACTCGGCGGCCTTGACCCGCGACCACGACGAGCCGGCCGAGGGGTTGATCTACACGTTCTCCTGGTCGAACCGCGCGGCTGTCCTTGGTGCGTCGTTGAATCGTCGCTCGTACGTGTCCGAATCGCTGGCTCGACGATATCGCAGTTATAGGGTGAGCCAATCCATGTTTTCGATTTTACTGCGCGGCCCTCTGGCGTTTTGTTAGGGAACGGGACAACCGCTAACGCTAGAACGAAGGCCTCCGAGATCAAGAGGTGTTTCGCAACATTTCCGCAAGGGAAACGGCGCATGCGCCGTCGCATCGTAAAAAAAAAATGCCGACAGTCGGTAGCATCACTGAAAGACGCCACACATCGCATCCAGCGCTAAACGTAGTTCAAATACAGCGCTAATGTCCTTGTGTATTTGTGTAGTTCTAAGTCATGCGCTTAATGTAGCTCAACTACTATGAAGCCTGAGGAAGTACGTAGTACGGGCACCCAGCGATTTACGTTGCGCATTTGTTGGTCTCTGTCTATAAACAATCTGTCACAGGAGTTCGTAACACCGGCGCCTGAGAAGCACCGGTAGGAGGAGCAATCGCGCGCCTGGTGAGGTGGTGGCGCCCTCTCTTGCGCGGCGTGGTTGTCAGCCGCATGTTTCAGAACCGTTCTTAGTCATTTTAATTATTTTTATAACTTCTTGCTTCTTTTTGCTAATTGTATTATTTTAGACCTTGTTCGTTTATCTTAACCCAGTTTCGAGTATTCCTAGCCTAGTTTTAGGCCCATATTGAGCGCTTGATTGAACGTGACCACGCCACATGAGATCTATGGATGGACGACAAGCTAAAGTCTAAGGTCGCACTTAGAAGCGGTTTTGGGTTCCGTCGACTCGGCGACCGGACGATCCAGATGCCTATAAGGGGGACCATAGGTTCGTAGGTATGACAGCTCGAACACAAGACACGAAGACCAGTAAGGACATAGGAAAGAGTGCTGACTTTAACTGACCAGTTGAAGTCGGCACTCTGTCCCGTGTTTTTCCTGGTCTTACTGTCTTGTGTTCGTGCTGTTATTCCTGCGAAGTAATGCATCACCAACTAGCCTGCCCACAATCATTACTGAGGGACTGTAGGAATACATGGCATGGGTGCGTGGCCCAAGAGAGCGGAGGAGGGGTGACCCCCTCCCCCCCCCCCCCTTCCTCGTCGGTCGACTACAAAAGACAAGCTTCGCAACAGATGCTAAAATGAAAAAAATCACAGCATATCCACGGAGTGAATGATGATGAGTGGGCGAAGCTGCGGAGGTTCATCGGTAAACCGTGAATCTTCCGTGAATTCTGCCCAACCGACATGAGATCGGGCGCGTTTATACTAAAGGTTCGATGAGTTATGACGACTTGCAGCTCACTTTAATTTTACATGTACGCTGTGAATTTTCATTGTTTAGAAAACCATTGCTTTAGAAAAATCTGGCGTCTTTCGTTAAGCAGCTGGCGTCTTTTCGTTTTGCTTTAGAAACATCTGGCGTTCTTTCGTTTTGCTTTTACAAAACATCTGGCGTCTTTCGTTGGTTTATTTCATCAATCAACGGCGTTTTGAACAAAATTTTTATTGTTTAATCACGCACAGGAGAAATGTCACCAGGCACTACCTTGGAGGTAAACAATGGCTGCTAATGGGAATGAGAGACAGAAGAAGTCGGCTTTTAGCTAACACTTACACTTCTACTTCTACTTACATTTCCTACTGGAACATGCCAATGGCTGCTAATGGGGAATGAGAGATAGAAGAATTCGGCTTTTAGTTAACGCGCACGCTGCAAATTTTTTATTGTTCAACAACGCACAGGAAAAATCTCCCGCCGGCACCACATTGGAGGTCAAAGCGTAAGACTTGTTACGGACTACGACTACTACTACTGCTACTACTACGACGACGACGACTACGAGGGACGAACGGGTGCCGCCTTAAGGAGCTTCGCCCCTAAAATAACAACAAAAAAAAAGGAGATGACGTGCTTCGCACAATGGTCCCTGCCTCTGGTACTCGGCTTTCTAGAGGGGGCAAATACGAGAAGTAGACAGTTCTTGCGTTGCAACATCACGGTTCCACAGCCGACATTATCGTCAAAAACCTGCGTGACCATAACTACACTGTACCATAACCCTGCACTTAGAACCATGACTGAACATGTCTGAGCAAACGTATGAGGTAGCAAAGCGCTGAATAAAACAGATACACCTAGGGCAAGGACAGCGCCCGTCCTTGTTCATGCCCTATGTGTATGTGTCTTATTAGGCGCTGTGTATTCTAATGGATCCGTATACCAACGAGCTCGCCTCAACGCCCTCTTTAGTATGAGGCAGACTTGGCGCTCCCTTAGATGATTAAGGGGAGCGGCCGCCCCCCCCCCTTCCCCTACCTTCCCTGTGGGCATGCCTATTTATGTTTAGGATCACTATGCACTATAATCGTGTTTCTCGAATTCACTTCTCGCCGTTCGTCTTGCTCTTCAGGCACAGGCGGCGGCCGTAGCGAGTGACGGCGAAAGATGACGCTTCCACCATGCTTTCAAGCGGAATTTGTCGATTCGGCCAAGCTGATCAGGCCCATCCCCCCATCTCCGACGCCCATCACCAAGGCGTACGATGACGTCATCCGGTTCATCCAGCAGGGCAAGATCAAGGAGGTCAGTTAAGATCGAAAATCTGTGTAAGTATAGCACCGAAGGCATTATCAATGTTCCGTAACCTGCGTTCTATCTATCTATCTATCTATCTATCTATCTATCTATCTATCTATCTATCTATCTATCTATCTATCTATCTATCTATCTATCTATCTATCTATCTATCTATCTATCTATCTATCTATCTATCTTAATATTCCTTCACTATACAATCGGTATTTTGTGGTATCAAGCTGCATGTGGGCGAATCAAATATTGCATATTGGAGCGCACAGGTTTATAATATGCACCACGAAACACACACACACACACACACACACACACACACACACACACACACACACACACACACACACACACACACACACACACATATATATATATATATATATATATATATATATATATATATATATATTGTAAAGGAAAGACACTGAGAAATAGACACAACGGCTGTTGACTAGGCCGGCTGTTCTATTCTCACCCTTCGTCTTTTTCATCTTCGGCTGGGTCGAGCACGAGGCCCAAGCTACGCCTCCGCTCATGGTCATCACACTCGGCCATGACTGCGAATGAGCGAAGCCGACGACAATGTCTCTGGCGGCTGACGTTGACTGTGTCGCTGTGGTCGGTAGATACAACGCTGGGCTTGCCTTCGTGGTTTTCCGATAACGTCTCTGGCGGTCGGCATTTACTATGCCGCGGTGGTCGGTTTTGCTTACGCCACGACTTGTCTTGCAGAGCTGCCGAACATTCTGGGGGGCGATGCTGGCTGTGTCGGGGGGGGGGGGGGTCGCAGAAGGCCTCGGTCGCGCTGTGACCTAACGTGGTGAGCGGCAGAAGACGATGCGAGCAGTTGGCACTTTTTTCGCAACCTCGGGGCAAGCTTCCGCACTGCCGCATCATCAATTCTCACTACTTTAGTGCCACACACATGTGGATACTCTGCGTGCCACAGAACTTCGGGTTCTTTGGTCGTAAGAGAGCGACACTTGGATCGAAGTGGCATGTCATTGATGTCTGCAGGCGTGTTGGTCTCTCCGTCCTCCATCAGAGAGACATATTTGAACGGGATCGGAACTTCCATGCAAGCGCTTTCCGGTGCGCGTCTGCGATATGTTAGAAGCGCCGACTGCGGAGTCATGGATGTGACAGCATCGCTGCGGAAGCCATCAGTCACGCCATCGGCGCACATAGGCTGTACTGGCTGGTCTCTTGTACCAGCAGCTTGGCTCTTACTCAGGGCAAGGTGACCATCTGCGCACTCGGCCAGTGACTGCGCTGAACTTCGCGTACGTATACTATAGCTCCGGTGGGTCTGAGAGCACATTAATATCGATTGCTGGCACGGGCTCGTCCAGCTTGTGAACGGGTAGCCGGTTGACAAACGGAGGAGCCGGCTTGTCCACGTGCCAAGGTGAAGGTAAGCCTGGGGCTCGCATGATCGACTTCTGTGGCTTGGAGGCAGGCTTGGTCACGAGAAAGGAAGGTGGTGAGGTGGGTGGCGACGATGAGTTGAGTTTTCGACCACCAAGTGCACCTGGCGGCCTGTGTCGGTGTCTGGCGCGGAGCGTTCCGCGAAGCTTCCTGTGAAGGAGCTGCCGGACACAACTGTACCATCGGGCCGGGGCTCAGGAGCGGGGACGTTGGTGCAGGGCACAGCTACACAGTCATGACGCGGCTCTTGATCTCGGTCACCGAGGGAGGGCAGGGTCGTGGAGGGTCGAGGTGCCACGTCGAGGTGGTGTGCCTCACCTCTCCCATCCGTGGTATAAATTGAGTCGGCAGGGAGGGAATCACAGGCATGAGAAAGTGGTCGAAAAACAGTCGTCAGTCTTGCACACCACTGATGCCAGGATTGTTGTTTCACGCCTTCGTAGTTGTGCCATGCTTTGGCAGCATCACGAAGGCGGTCAGTGGCCACGCACCATTTCTATTGGTTCGTCCACGCCTCGCGAGCTCCAAGAGCGTTGACGGTGGCCACCCAATTGCCGGCGTCGTCTTGGAAGCCGCGGAATTCCGGTAGCTCGCTGGCAGCCGGTGATGGTGATACGGTACGCGAAACTCCGTAGCATGACGACGCCAACCAGCCGAGTTGGTATGAGAGCTCCGTGAGGGCATACCGCAGCTCTCTGCGGCTCTCGGGCGAGCTCTCTTCATGGTCTTGCGAGGCGGCGGCGGCCAACGCGGCATTGAGCGAGTGCAGTGCTGGCAAGGCGGCAGGACAAAACACGGAGATTGAAGCTGCCAAGGCGTTCACCGTGACTCGGAGTCGCGCGATGGTGGCTCGGCGGCGGTCTCGGGCGATCCGCGCGTGGAGCAGTGATGACGTCCGAGGAGTAGGACACATCATTCCTGGGCAACGGGAGGTCGTGTACCATGTTGGCGGCGCCGGGGTAAGCCTGCCCTTGAGCCACCGAGGAGGCCTGGATGCCGTCCTTGAATGGTGGCACAGGTGCTTCCGGCAGTAGTAGCGAGACGGGCTGCATAATCGTTCCTTGGAAGGAAGTTCCGCAGCGCCGATGAGCCACGAGGACGCACTTACGGTTCATAGTTCGTAGACTGCGCCATTGTAAAGGAAAGACACAGAGAAATAGACACAACGCCTGTTGACTAGGCCGGCTGTTCTATTCTCACCCTTCGTCTTTTTCATCTTCGGCTGGGTCGAGCACGAGGCCCAAGCTACGCCTCCGCTCATGGTCATCACAATATATATATATATATATATATATATATATATATATATATTGTGCGATTATCTGAGCGCAAGTAAACCAATCAAGTGGTACAGCCGAATGTACCGCTTACATCCGGATCTCTTATACGAGCATCGTTCATTAAATATTAAGTATATGCAAACGTACCAGCCTGTTCAGTACAAACCCCCTACTTAAATCTTAAGCACGAGCGCACGCAGTGCAAACGCAGCATTGTGCGAACTCGGCGCGCGGGAAATCAGGCGATGTATCCGGGAGTGCCACTTACATCCGGCTCGCTACTATATTGCTTACGCGGCGTCGTTCGGTATGCGTTACACGCAGGCGAAGACCATAGTGCGGACGCAGCACTGGCCCATCGACCACGTGAACCGGGGCGACTTGTGGCGCAAGCTGTGCCAAGGCCACGTCAAGATGGGGATTCCCGAGGGCTTCTACGAGAGCACGGTCAAGGAGTCCCTGGACGGCCTGTGGCCCATCAGCATGCCGGCCTTCACGGACCCCATCTTCGGCGAGGACTACATGCTCTCCGCCGAAGGGCAGCGGCGCGCCGAGCGGGTGCTGTACGTGGTGTCCGTCAACTACCCTTTCATCACCTACTGCCCCATCCTGCACCCGGTCGTCTGCCTGCTCCTGCACTACCTCACCGAGGAGCAGGTCAGTTTGATGCCTTCTGATTAGGATAATTTCTTCTTTTGTATAATTTAAAAGCGAAACCTCGAGGCGTACTCTCACAGTCGCCGTCGCCGTGACGCACCGTTATTGATGGCGCTTGTGGTGAGCCTGGTACTATATTACCTCGCCGAGGAGCAGGTCTGTTTGACACCCTCTAAATACACTATTCATGATTTAAAAAAAAAACTCACAGGGTTCTATATGCATTCGCCTAAGACAACTCGAAGGCGAAAGCAATCTTCTTTTTCTTCTCAGCAGATGTATTGATCTTTCCCCGCCCCCGTCAGAAAGCTTGCTGCACATAACGTGGTTTTGCACAGCCTCCTGTCCCAGCGTCGGAAACACTGCAGGACTTCACCTGGTTTTGCACTGCCTCCGTGATCGGCCCATCTCTGACGATGTCATGTGATGACGTCACCATGTTACGTCACATTATGTGACGTCACTATGACTTCATAACGACGTCATGATGACGTCACAAATATCGTTATCTATGACGTTGTGATGCCGTCAACACGTGATGATGATTTTTTTTTGCATCCCTCGTGTTGACGCTGCCAACGATCAATTTCTGCGTTTGATGACGCATCTAAGGCTTTCGCCTTAGTATAAAACAGCGCTTAACACACGGAGCAAAACAAGAAGTGGCACGCGACGTATATAGGGCAGACAGGCCGGTGCGTTAATGAGGCTTTTTGGAGCACAATAATTCCTTTGAAAAGAAATCAACTTTTTTGGCCAAGCACTTTTCGGAGTGCCAGTGTGTACCGTTATTGACGCTGAAATCCTGTTTGTTCATAATGATAGCTGTACAAGGAGAGGCGGGCGCATTTCATATATCGAGAAAAGCAATTGGTTGTGTTAGCCAGCCTTCTTTATTCAGGGATGACCAGTGAGCTCCAACGAGGCGTGCTTCTGGGAATGACAGATGTATCGTTTTGACAGTGAGCATGCGCGCTCGCTTTAAGCTTTTTGCTTAAAAGCAACACGGCACTTTTCCTTAAACTCAGTTGCAAGAATCAGTGTCTTGAGTGTCACTTCTTGCTATGTCCCAATCTGCCTGTCCAAGTATATTTTTACTTCTTCTGTCGTAGCAAGTAAAAGCGAAAGCTCAAGGCGCATTCTCACAGTCGGCATCGCCGTCGCCGTGACGAACCGTTTATAGATGGCGAGTGAGCATATAGGTTGGGCCTGGTATACTACATTACCTCACCAAGGAACACGGGTCTGTGCGACTATCCGTGAAACGGCGTACGCGACTATCGAGTATGGGTGGAAATTCGCGAAAGGGTTTCACGGTGTAAGACAAGTTCGCATGACAGATTCCGTCCGGTTCACTCTTTCGCTGTTCACCGAGTTTCGTACCCGTAAAACTCTTCCCATAAACCGTTTTATAGAGTGTATTCTGTAGGTGCTATAACATTACGTCTGTGCAAACGTCGAGGTTGTGATGTCTGCGCATATGCCCAAAGCACGCACCCTTTTATAGATGGCTTCTTCGTGTGCTGCGGAGAGGCTAGCTTCTCAGTGTCTGCGGGTTATCTTTGGTGCGTTGGAAGTACAGGATGTTCATATAATGCAACGGAGAAGGTAGTTCTGCCGCCACCGCCTTCGGGTGTCGAACGACATTAACATGAAGAGCGCCGGTGCAGTGATGTTGTAGGTGTCACGCCTAAATGGTGCACGAAATGAAATGCGCGGGAAAACGTTACTTCATAGCTAAACGCGTAGAAACGCAAACATGCGCACCTAATTTGCGCCTTAATTCTTTGGTGGTAAGAGCACCTAGTGTCTCCTGCTTCGATTCCAAGCATAGCCGGCCGATCACTTACTTCCAGTTTTGAGAATGCTCATGCAGAGTCTTCTAAAGATAGAAACCGACGGTTCCGGTTGAAGCTAAGTGTTATATTGGATGCATGTGATATCGGAGCATAACCTTACTTAAGGAAAGGGCCAATTAAATGTCATAATAATTAATAAAAATTAATTGATTTAGTTCGTTTGGAAGATTGTGAGCATTTGGGATTGTTGCGGCACCTGGCGGGACAGATATCAACCACGTGCTACTCTCTACGCTGAGATATTCTGGGGTGACCCACAATCTCAGAGGCCACGCTTCTTTCTACGTGGCCTCTGAGATTCTGGTGCCACCTTCAAATTTTTTTTTTCTTTTTCAATGCGCAGACGTACGAGTGCGCCTGCGCCCTCATCGAGGGCACCGTAGTGCGCCACCTGAGCCAAACGCGGCTCATGTACGACACGTCGGCCCACACGCTCATGAAGCTGACCAAGAACCTAGCGGTAGGTGGACGACGCCTTCTTCGCTATTACGCGCTACCGATAGAAGCAGAATTTGTTATAGGCGGAGTTAGCAGTACACCTTACCTTATAGGGGCTTGCATTGTCGGGTTGCTGGACTACAACAGATGGAATATCATAACAAACAAGGTTATAGTCGGTTACAACTTCAGAAGTCCGCGGCATTTCTTCCTCGGAGGCGGATGGATACAAGCCTGCACCAATGGGCGCGCACTCCAGACTGACGTCACGGGCCGGACGGCCGGTGACCTCGCCTTCGGAGAACATTGCTAGGTGCATGGTCGGAACTATTTGTTTAGTCGCGGAGGCCATCGGCTGTCGTGCTTCGGTCGTCTGGGCAGGTCCTCTCCTGACTTCTGAAGTTGTATCCTACTATATATGGTTGCTTGTCGACACCACGTTTAAAGGGAGTCAATAAAGACGATCATCATCATCATTGCTAACGCGTGACATCACATTTACGCGACGGAGTACGTATATGTGGCGTTACACGTACCCGTAGCTCTGATTGGCCAGGAGAGCTTGCGCGACATACCTCTACGATCGATTAGCTCGAAATTGCGCCACTACAAGATGTGACAAAAAAATGCCCCCACCTCCCTGAAAGGAATCGTGAGGAAGTGCGAATGCATTTCTTGCGCCGAGAGTACACGGCGTAGTAATTTTAATGGCGTAAAGCTGGACACATCGACGCGCTCAAGTGTCTCCCTTTTGGGCGCCTCGTTCAACGAACGCTTCCTACGTGCGTTCGTAATCACCTCAGGGATGTTGCCACCGCCTTCAATGCAGCACAAACGCGTTTAGAACGCGCTGTTTTCAGGCTGTGCCAAGGCAGCACAAACGCTACAAACGCATTTCAAACGCACTGCATTGAGGCGGTGGCGCAGGGAGGAGAGAGCGAACGGCGAGAGAAGGAGCGGCGAAGCACTGCACCTACCCTCTCCTACACTCTCTCCACACACGCGGGAGCTCCGCCGAGCTCCCGCGATGCGAGCGCCCTCACACGCCAGAGCGCGCTCCTCCTCTCCACTCACTCTCCGCTACTCCGCCCGCACCACCTGCTCCGTTTGCTAGGGGCGAGGATAAGCGCGCGCGCCCGCAGCTGTTGCTATGGGAGAGGGAGTGAGAGCGGAGAGGCGCGCGGACAACGCCGGACGCCTGACATAGCCCGACTAAGAAATGCATTCGCATTTAAAAGGCTGAATTCGACGACCTCGTCAGCAATAGTACCCTGGGGCGTTCCTCTGTGTGCACACACACGCCCTCAAGCGTTGTTTTACAGGGCTTGGACGTGCGTACAGAGGCTTTTCACATTAGCGTGACGATGCACCGCGTTGGCGCTGTGGAATTACAATCGCATGCTTCCCATGCATTGCACAGTGACGCGGTTTAAAGCAAACGCAAGGGGCATAGTAATGCTTTTGTTTTAAGGGTGCACCCTATAATTCGGTCATTTTGTTTACCGCATGCGTAGAAGAAGACGTACAACAAGCTACTGCGCAAGGTACAGCGGGAGGAAGACCTGGAGAAGATATTTCTGACGTGGCAGCTATGGATCTTCCGCGGGCTGCCCTTCTACCACCTGGTAAGTGTACATGATGGCTCTGCCAAAACCCGGGCGAGAAAAGATTGTTCATCAGAATTCATCTACGGCGCGCGATTGTTCAGTTTAGGCCAATGTAGCCGAACGCTTCTAGAAAGCCATTTGCTCTATTGAAATAACAATGCGCCTTACAGCTAGGTTCTTACCTTACAGCTTCCTACCTTACAGAGTAAGGTAGGAAGCGTTCTAAAAATAAATCTGACACGAAATCGGTGGTTTTTGTTCAAGTTACACTAGATAGATACATATGATATCGGAGCATAAGTTTACTTAAGGTAAGAACCAATTAACTTTTCAGCCTTAATTAATGAAAATTAATTGAATGAGTTCATTGAAAGAGCAGACAGTTTTATTTTGAACAGCTGGGATCGTTGAGGCGCGCGGTGCAGATCTCATCCACGCGCATATTTCTGCGTGGCCCCTGAGATACGATCCGGCATCGCGCCGAAACACAGTTAATCCAAGGAATACATCAAGGCACACGAACGCGGACGTGCGAGTGAGCCACTGCCAGAGGCCTAAGTCGACGATTAGGGTCGCCTCCAATTTCTGACTGAGGTGGATGTAATCTTGAGATGAAGGGAGGTGAATGCAGACAAAAAAGATGCTAGCTTGGGCGAGTAGGCGATTCAATATCGGCGTAACTGCACAGCGCGAATTGCACGGGGACATAGGAGAGAACCTGCAGCACCTCTGTTGCGTCCATCTCCTCCGTCCTCGTTCAATATGCGATGTACAGCCCATGTCAGTATTCAGGGTTTTCTCCTCAATTTTGATTTCTGTTCTGCGGGGAGGATGTCATCAAAACGGGGCGTAGGAGGGGGTTGGTGGGGAGTGGATGAGTGTCTGTCTGTAGGAAAGGAGAGGTGCTGCGTTGGTGTGGAATATATTATTTTCTTAGGGAGAGGGGGTATAAATCTTTGTCGATATTAACAAAACAGGACTTGCCGCCATTAGGAGCCCTAATGCAACAGGACCCGCCACGATGGTCTACTGGTTATGGTGCTTGTCTGCTGACCCGAAGGTCGCGGGATCGAATCCCGGTCGCATTTTCGATGGTGGCTAAGATGCTCTAGGCACGTGTACTTAGAGTTAGGTTGAGGCACTTATACTTAGATTGGTATACTCTGGTCATCGGCGGAACGCGCCGTCTTTTATATATCGGTCATCGAACCATCCAGCGTTATCGCTGGCGCTCGCGTAAGCTCTCGAATAAACTAGGGGTGTGCGAATATTGGAAAGTTTCGAATATTCGTCGAATATTAGATTCGAAATATTCGTATTCGATTCGAAAATCGTGTATTCGAAAAGTTTCGAATAATCGATAACTACGATTATTCGAAATATTCGAATATGCGATTCGATTATCGTGCATAAAATAACTCGTCTTCCACATTTCTGCTGCGTTCGTATAGCTAAAAACGTTGCCTGCCGAGAGGAGCGATATACATCGTAAGTACACGGAGGCACGATATCGGCCTGCGACGAGCGCCCCAATACCAATGATTTATTGCTGGTGCATCTCCGACGTGCAGCGCTGTTGGCGATCATGTAACCATACATTTTCAATATTATGCGGCCGTAACGTGCCGCACTACCACTCGTTCGCTATGCGGGACCACTTCTGAAGAAAGACAGTGACCCATGTGACTGGTGGCGGACTGTAGGCACCTTCAGATACCCCAGTCTGGCAAAGCTTTGCCCCATGTACCTCCCTATACCAGCCACTTCTGTTCCAAGCGAGCGTGTCTTTTCAGTGGCAGGGGGGTGGGGTGTGGGTTGTCTCTGTTAGAAGGGAGCGCCTGCTGCCTGATCATGTGGAGCAACTCATATTTCTTCATGATAACATCTAGTCATTACTTTCATCGTTCCGTGATATTTGCTTGTGTTGTGATGTGCACTGTGCTAGCCTGGACATTGTGTTCGGGAGATAGCAGTGTATGTTGTGTTGCCAGTCAGGCTGTCAATGTTTTCTTTTTTTTTCAAATAGCTACATGTTAAATAAAATATTGTTACTGTGGAGGCATTTTTCCGTTGGTATTCGATATTCGATTCGATATTCGAAGGTGGATATTCGTATTCGATTCGTATTCGAAAAATTTGATATTCGCACACCCCTAGAATAAACTTGACTATTCGCGTCATGCATGTAATCTTATTCTAATGTTCTTGCGCTGAGTGAAATGCACGACAAGTCTTGCACGATATGCACGACGTAATCTTAACGGAATGATCTCAAACAATCGCGAAGCTTCTCAAACATTGCGGCGCGGTCTGCGTCGAGCGTTGCTAACAGTATTTATGGGTCAAACCCGAATACGTCGAAACAATGGAATAAACACGCGTGTCGGTATCGTGGTTTTGGGAAGTTAAAAACCTAAAAAAAATATTAATAATGCAACAAGACTTGTCGGTTGTTCCTTCGGGCTGCAGGTGCGGACCATGGACTGCTTCCTAATCGAGGGAGTGAGGGCGCTCTACCGCGCCGCCATGGCCATACTCATCCTGTTCGTCCACGACCACTCGAGTGAGTCGCGTGCCTACATAGATAGATGGATTGCACCGACGCCATCTTAACCGCCACGTTGGAGGACGAAAGTGCCCGCCATGTTGTAGGAACAGCAGTGCCAGATAGCTAGCTACATCTGTTGTGCTCGGGATCATCAGGGTACTGTGTTCTTGACACTGTCGAATTACCGCCGTATCGTCGAATACTGTGTAATGGCGGCATTTTAAGCCAGTCAGAGTGTCTTAGCCGCTATGTTGGAGCACGAAAGCGTACGCCATGCTGGAGTACCAGCCATGCCATCCAGGTAGCTGGCTGCATCTTTTGTGCTTGCATTCCTCGGGATGATGTTCTGTACACCATCCCGAGGAATTTGCACCGTTTTTTCGAATGTTATGTAATAGTGGCATTTTAAGCCAACCAGAGCGTCTTAGCCGCCATGTTGGAGGACCAAATTATCCGCCCTATTGGAGGACCAATAATGCCAGATAGCTAGCTGCGTGCGTCGTGCTTTGGCATCCTCGAAGTACTGTGTTCTGGACACTTTCAAATTTCCTCCATATTGTCGAATTCTGAGTAACGGCGGCATTGTAAGCCAACCAGAGAGGACTGGTAGCAGCTTTAAGGGCCAATCGGAGCTGAAAATTAAGAAGGCGTATTCGGCAACAAGTGGCGAAATCTGACACAAAGTTCAGAATATCACCTCCCCTGGTTACGCTGTAAATTGAATTTGCCTCATCAATTTGGTCACCTCACCAGGCCTACCTAATCAACGCGCTTGAACGTGATCAAAACCACGCCGTGCGCTTCATTGCTAAAGATTACAGCCGACATTCGAGTATCACTCACATTAAATCTTCGCTATCATTGGTTTCCTTAGATTGCCGCAGAAAGATCGCTTTCGATCTGCTTATTTCCCAAAATAGCATCTGGTGAGCACGAAACCGCCCTCCCTCTCTCCCAGCCGACACGAACGTCTCGCCGTGTTGCACAATAACCGTTCCTTCAAACGCATTTCGGACGCACTAACGCTTTCAACTCATCATCCTTACCAGTAGCACTTAAAATATGGAATGGTTTTCCCGATAATATTGTCAACATTCATGACCCTATACTGTTTCGTCACGAAGTAACCACTTTTTCATGACTAGTGACTTCTACCTTCCGTTCTTTTCGCCAACTATTGTATAATTTGTTACAGCTACGTGATCTACCCTTACAAATGAATATTTATGCATTCTTTTTATTAGTTGTATGCCACGTTTGCCCTCGCTAACAATTATATAACATTATTTTGTAGTTTTATGTGCCATAACATGTATAATCGCGTTTTAATGCTTCCATATATGTGATCTTATACACTATATAATTCCCCCCTCACACAATACTCCTGTTGGAGCCTATGGGGGCTTTGTGAATAAATGCATAAATAAATGAATAAATTCACACAAGCCAATAGCGTTCCAATGGCGTCTTAACGACATTGAAGCAGGTTGTCTGTGACATTTAGTATGATACACTGACCTCCTGTATTGCATTCTATAGCAACTATGTTGGAGCATCAGTACAGTGAGAAGCTGCGTGCCTGAACTGTCTATGCCTGCGTGTTTTGTTTTTGAAGAGGTCTTCGAGAAATGAGTTCACGCTGCTAAAGCATTATTCGGCCTAAGTTGATGTTCACAAAGCAGCGCAAAGCGACGCCGCGATGGCTCGCGTTCTTTTCTTTTTTTTTTTTTTTTCAGAAGAATATCCCAACGAGTCGATGTTCACCAGAATTTTCGGCGGAAGGAAGAGCAGAAACAAAGGTGAGGGTTCGAACCGCTCAACCGACAACCATGCATATGTGTTGTACCGAAGCGGTAGATCGAATGGCTATGTGTAATGTATGTTTGTGCGTGCGTTTATATATATGTGCATGTTACACTTGCAAAATAGTTTTTTTACAGAGGGTGGAGTGTTTGAACCGACAAATATACATTATGAATTTGTTAAAGGAGCCCTGCAACACTTTTTCAGCATGGTCAGAAAACGCTGCTGATCGGTAGTCGAGGCTCCTGAGAACACGCGAGCCGAGCATTGCAGCGCAGCACGGCTTTGCTTCTGGCAATACCGGTTTTCCCGGCCCCTACCAAAACCCTACGAAAATGGCAGAGGGCAGCAGAGGTGAAAGAAAATGACGGATTAACTCCTTTGATGAAACCATTCGATGATTACTTTGAAAAGTGTTGCAAAGCCCCTTTATGGTATGAGGCCAAGTTGAAAAACCAATTTTTTTTTTTCAAAGTGTCATTTTTTTGGTTTTTGGTCATGTTAAATACGCAATTTATCGCCCATCATTTTGCTGAACAAAGTTTCTGTCTACGCAGTTTCCTTCAAAACATAACAAGCAAAAATGTTAGACCACCCGTCATCTACGAAACAGAAACTGAAAGTGCCAGTTTTGTGTGCATCGTAAGATTCGCTTGATGTGTAGTATTTTGTTCGTTATTTAAGAGTCATATCAAGTGCGAACATTAATAAAGCTCTAATATTTTCAACACGAAACTTTCAATCATAAAAGTCATAAACTTCCCACAAGGTGGACCCGCCACGTCGTACATATCAGGGACATGTATGTTAGCCTCTCAATCATTAAATTTGCTTTGTATGACGCTGTGTGTCATTTCAGTATTGGCAACAGAAGCACATTTGATATTTTGAAGCAAGTTGGCATCGAACCTGGCCTCTACACTGCAAAAGCTTGCCTCACAAATGATCGGCACCACGTCACGAAAGCGTCCTATCACGGCACCGATGCTGCAAAGCAAGCTAGAAAAAAAAAAGGGCAGTTGCCGCTCGAGCAAAGGCACACAAGAATAAGGTCCAGGATGGAACTAGCCACAAATATCGAGGATTTTAGGGCTCTTGGTCACCTTGTGTAAGCTCTGCACCTGTTTCAAATCTTTTATGTTGATTTTCTCAGAATTTACATTTTTTGGTATTTTCCATACTCGAACATTCATAACATTTTTGCTAATAAAGATTTCTCATAAAAACTTGGCACACTTCCTTATCACATTAGTGGGTGTGCAATGTACCTCAATAAGCAAAATCGTGCCACAAGATTTAATATAGCTGCCTGTTATACAAAGGTGCCCCTAGTGTTAGTGCATAATTTTTGGTTATTCAATCACTATAATTTTAATACTCATCTGATATCTCATCTGTTTTCGTTCATTGCAGTGGCCAAAGCCTCTTTTATCGTCTCTGCATAAAATTAGGTTCTTGTATTGAGTGGATTTTAAGTTAGGTGTGTTCGCGTAAGGCCCACTTTTAATGAAAATTTTAATTATGAAAAGTTAGCAAAAAATTGGGCTCGCTTTATATGCTCACATGCGCTTAAAAAGTGTGCTTTATTATCGCGTTAAAAAAAATTCCGACACTTTGCCTCATATGAACATCCTGACAACGCCAGCTGTGTTCATAATATAACAAGAGCAGCAACGTAAATTGTTCCCACAAATCTCTTCAATTAGCTACCTTAAAATTGAATTTCGTCCGGCGAGCAATAACTACCAGTATAAAGGCCTGTCACTGTGTAACCAACGAGTCTTCGGGGCCTACACTGGCGTGACAGCTGCAGGACCCTCCGGCGAAGGCGGGATGGATGCGGCCGGTGCCTTCTTGGACCGGGTCGTATTGTACCTCAGGGACATGCCGTACAATGTGGACTTTTTCCTCAAGACTGCCTACGGCATACAGGTGCGCACGAGCACACGACTCCTGCTGCGTCTTTGCATTTTTCAGTGTTGGGTTATATCAGGAGCATCCACGCGACGCCACGATCTTTATCACCGCGCTAGTACCCAAATATGGCTGCCAAACAGGAGCGCCAGGATCCTTTTACTGCGGGTGCACCTTCGACAGTGAGTGCCATAGGGGGAAGGCGGGGGGGAGTGGGGGTCAGGCAAACATGCTGGGGCCTGCTGACTCCCCACCCCCATGCCCCTGCCCCCTGGCGCTGCCCCTGGGGCCACAATGGCGTCAGCACAATGCATCATTGCAAGTCATTTTATATTCTGCTTATTTTTCCCGCTAGCTGCGCGCAGGTTTTTTTTTTTTTGTATTATCACTGTGCACTACTGGAGCAAATGCATATTCTCTATATACATGCGCAAGGAATCTTAGTCGCACGCCCGTGAAATGCATCTCCAAGGCAGCCCTCCTTTTTTTTTTTTTGTCTGCCTTCCTCATCATATCATGTACGCTGTATACTTATTTATTAGCAAGAAATAGATCGATATTCTTGCTGATGATTTATCGCTCGGTGCGCGACACCAGTCGTGTCTGTTATTCTTCCACGTGCCTTGTTTGCGCAGCTTTCTGCGTGCCCCAAAGATGGCGGCTGCGATGACGTCAGTGCAAGCCGTCTATTGCCGGCCAATCCGCAGCTTCCACAGCACGTACACTGCTGTAGAGGAACGCAGGTTCGTGGCATCTTCGACAAATCGCACCGGGGCGCCCTAGTGCGCTACTTCGTCTAATCATCGTGTCGCTGGGGCGCCCCGTTGTGAGTCCGCCTTTTTTTTTCACGATGCCACGGCGCATGCGCATCTTCCCCTAGAGGAAAAGTCACGAAACGCCTCTTGATATCTGGCGCTTTCTTTCTGGCAACTCCGGTTGCCCTGGGCCCTGCCAAAACCCTACCGAAACGGCAGATGGCAGCAAAATCAATAAGACGGATAGTCGAAGATGCCGTCAGATGAAATTCGGGTTTTCACCATGATGGTTGAACAGCGCTATGGCTGCTTCAGTGACGTCAGTACATATATATGCCATTTATGATGGTCACGTGGCGCCATGTGCCATATTGGTGTCCTATTCACATACTCCACAGTACTGCTGAAGATGAGTAAATTAAGGTGACGTGCGGGGTCTCTCGCCATGCTGAGTGAACAAAAGTGTAGGGCCATCTTGACGATGGCGTCATCTTGAGCTGTTACGAACCGACCGTGCGCCCTCGAAACATGCGGCAACCATGTAATGGTCCGTTTCCCAAGAGTCAGTAACTCGCAGACAGGCCATGTATGGGTGATCCCTGCGTGGCGTATCCACGTATGCGATCACCCATACCAGCAGGGCACTGTCACTCATAGATATTCCGGGTGACGTGATGCCCTGCCGCAATGGTAAAGCTGTATGACATATTGCACCTTCTCAAAGTATATATTATATTTCCTCATTCCACTGCTGCCGAACTAGGCCTAAAAGTTCATCTACAAAGAAGCTCTGACCATGTAAATTTCTCCTCATTGACTGTACTTCAATATTCTCCGCAGGCGGCTAGACAGCTGACCGGACAGCATAGATTAAAACACGATAAAGATTTCGTTGCTGTCCACCAGGGGTGGCCCAGTGGAGGCGCGGGGGTACAGCACCCCCCCCCCCCCCCGCCTTTGTCCACCTAAAGCAAACATGGTCCCCTTCCCTGCCCGATCGAAGGAACTCACTTGTGATGGGTACCCCCTCCCCCAATAAAGGAATCCCGGCGCCGCCCCTGCTTTTCACGCAAGGCAGCGGCTGGCCAGAATACCTGGAAACCCTTAAGTATACATATGATCGTCTGCTTGCACGAACACACGGTCACACCTTCTCAAGCTAAACACAACCATAGTTTCGAACAGGTAAGGTGTTAAAGCGCAGCGATGTGATGTGGTTTTCATTTTCGACGCGAGTTAATTGTCACCATGGCGTCTTCCAGGTGATTCGAGATGCATTCCACTACTTCCACGAATGTAAAAAAAAACTTTCAGCATAAGTTACAGGCCTGATGCAGTATGCGCACGCGCGCAGGGCGTCAGCGCGAAGGTGCTCAACGATCAGCTGCTCAAGTCCGAGGCGTACGTGCGGGGACACGCGGGCAAACGACTGGTGGGCTCGCCGTCCTCGGACTCCGGCATCATGAGCGACCGTCTAGAGATCACCTCGTCTGTACTACGCATCAAGAAGAGCCGATACAGCGCTCCGTGCACCATGGCGACCGGCATAGCCCAGCTTTCCAACTTCCACTCGGAGATTCTCAGCCACGAACAGGTGCGGTGGCACGCGGGCTCAACGACAAGGTGTATCTTGTGCAAAAGTGCAACTTCAGTGTCGTCTTCTTGTTCCCGTCTTTGTGCGCTTAACGGTTTCATAATGTCTGTAGCTGGTATACCAGCAGACGCGTAGTACAAGTTGACGTACATCTAGGGCATAAATGGAAACGCTGGGGTGGCATTCGAGGGATTCAAGGACACGATAACCGTGAGGTACGAGTTCCGTCAGTGGCGCTGCCAGCGGAATGGTTTCGCGCAGGCCGGGCGTAGCAAGAAATATTTTTCGGGGAGGTGGGGGAGAAGGGGGGAAGACAACCACCCTTTATGTAGGTTTGTGCATGTGCTTGTATGTGTGCATATATACATGCGTAATTGAAAACTTTCGGTGGGGTGGGGGGCGTTGAACCCCCCCCCCCCTCCAATCTACGCCAATGGTTAGGGGCGTTCGAACCGAAGAAAAACGAGAGAAAAGAGGATAGGGCGCCAGATTCACTACATCTGTCCCCAAGAGAAAGTTCGGTTGTAGTGACCCTCGAGCTTTCCGCAGTATAGTATTGAGCTTGTAACTCAAAGGTATGCCACAGGTGTGATTTTGCGAGAAACGGGAACGTGCTTGCCCTTAGAGCGTGCGCATGCGCCTCCACAAAGGCTTGCGCGACCGACGCGGTCACGTGTTTTTTGTTTTCGGCGTCGACGCAGATGTGCGTCCTGTGGAACTGGCTGCCGCCGCGCATCACGACGCTCCAGCCCGAGCTCATCTACTCGACCAACGAGCACGGCAGCAGCCTGACCAACTTCTACGTACACACGGACACCTGGGAGCCCACGGTGCTGGTGCTGCTGACGACGCGGGGCGAGCGCTTCGGCGCCTACTGCTCCACCCGGTGGATGGAGCGCAAGCAGGCCTACTTCGGCACCGGAGAAACGTTCCTCTTCACGTTCGCGCCGCAGGCCAAGCGCTTCGCCTGGATCGGCGTGGGCGCGGCGCGCGACGTGCCGCACTCGGCCAAGCTGTTCATGTCCGCCAACCAGACCATGATCCTCGTCGGCGGAGGGTGCGTCTCATCCCTTCTACCCGACTCGCTACGCTCACCCTTATACAGCGTATAAATCAAAGCCTCGCGCAATGATTGGAGTACAGACGGCTCTTTTAAAACTATACACCAGGAATCTGTACCTACAAGGGTGTCCCTTCCCTTTCAAAAGACACACCGCTTTTTTTTTTTTTTTTTACACCATGAAAGGGTGCACATAGGGGTGCCCCTTCCCTTTTAAAAGACACGCCGCTTTTCTTTTTTTTTTTTATACCTGTGCTCATAGAGTGAGGAGGGTTTCCAGAAAAACGCAGTGACAGGACACGGGTAGAAAGACGACACACGTTCATGTGTCCTTGTCACTACGTTTTGCTGGAAACCCTCCTCACGATGTGCAAGTTGCAAGAAACTATAGCTCAGGCACGCACTAATCTCACGTTGCATGTAGACTTTGTAGGCATCTCAAACGATGACTGTTGGGAGCAAGGTTTGCAATGTTGGCTTGCTGCTGAATAATCTGAACAGCTCTCTGCAGCGCGAAATGACACACGGACACGGCAAGGCACATGAGTGGTTGGTGTCCTTATGTGCATTCTCGTGTGCTTGTGTCGTTCGCGCTACATCAAAGCTGTTTAGACTGATGGGGAATAATAAACCAGAAAGTGTGTAGAAAAGGTAAACTTTTGTGCGAAGCATCAAAAGTCCAACTTTTCTGTACCCTGGAAGGGTACTTTCGTGAGTAAAAAGGTACACCCAGTGAAGTGTATAAAAAACAAAGGGTATCCCAGGTGTACTTTGTAAAGTGTTCAAAAGGGTGCCATCTATTAACTCTTTTCAACGGCCAATCTCCACATATTTAGATTAATGTGCTTTAGGTACGTGTCATTCCTCCTACCAATTCTAGCCCCTTTAGATCCACCTTACGATTAACCTTGGTATATCACGCTTTGGTCTGCCCGCAGGAACGGCATGGGCCTGTACATCGACCAGTCGCTGGAGAAAGGCCGCACCGAGCACTGCGACACGTTCGACAACCCGCCGCTAGGGGCCAGCAACGACTTCGTCGTCAACATCTTGGAGGTCATCGGCTTCGCCTGACTTTTTCGTCCGCTGGCCTATAGCTGGCCGCGAAAAACAATTTGTGAACGATTCGCGACAATTTGTGAACAATTAGCGACTCGTCGTCAATCGCTGCAGCCAGTGGGCGACGACTTGCGGCGTCTAACACGATTAATGGACCGTTAGATTGCCCGAACGGCCGTTCTTGCCGTGTTCACACGTGCGACATTGTTGTTTCTTTTTCCTTTTTTTTTTTCCTTCACGGTGTGACTTTGTGCTGCCGGTGCCAAAACCGCGAATTGACGTTGGCAGTGTCCCGGCTTGTACGCTGCCCCGCGAAGATAACGTTGATTATATGTGTTTTATTTGGTTTAGGTAGTAATCTACAAATTTGTGTGTAGGTCTGTGTTTGGTATGTGCACGTTAGCGAGCCCCGGATGAATTGAGTGCAAGTAACACTTCCGGGGAACACGTGGCACCGACCACGTGGCGATGTCGTCCGCGTGTCACATTTGTACTTAACGTTTTTGCATTCTTATACACGAATAGTTTCGTATCATGGCAGAAAGACCACATCTAAAAAGCACGTCCTACTAGGTTTTGATTGAGTAGCATGCGATGTGTCGGGTATTCAAGCGGGTAATTGCGCATGCCCCAATTGTTAAGGGGGCGGATGTGTCTTTCGGTGATGGCGTTGCCAGCTCCGGACGCTATCTTCCGGGACTACGAGAATTTAGGTTTGTGTAAACTTCATAGATGTTCACTTTTATGAACACTACGGCTCAGAGCGGAGTGCCGCCAAGAATCATTGCCGAGCGTCGACCAATGTTCAGCTGCACTCACTCCTCCCCTCCCTCCAAACATCGTCCCTCGCATTTTCGAATTGAATTCGTGGAATGTTTTACGTGTAGTTTTGTGGTAATCCCTATTGCTTTACGCAAAGTCGTCGATCGAGAAATAATAACATTCAGGTGCGCTGATCGACGTTGCGCATATAACTTGATTGTTTTTTTTTTTTTTTTTTTTTGCACAAGGGTCGCTTATTTATGTGTTCCTGCTGTGTAGTTCTCGTGCGTCAGTTGTACCTGAGACCGAGTAATAAATCGCATACGTACGGTTTCGATTTTTACTTACAAGTCGAAGCGACGCACAACTATTATGCACACTACGAGTACGGCAACGTTCCAGCATGGCCGTGCCCGTCCTAGTACCTCGACCGCTTGTACAAATGCACGCACGCTGTGTAACTGGGGGTGACCGGAATTCGCCCCACCCAATTCAGGAAGTTAGACGTTGGCTCGAAAGTTGTATGAAACCCCAACAAAAAAATAAAAACGTATAGAAACGAGGTAATTGTTCAGTTGAGAGTTGTATATGATACATATGATATCCGAGCACAAGTTTAGTAAAGGTATAGTGTACTAGTAAAGGTAAGAACCAGAAAACTCTCGGGATAATTAACAAGTGAAAAATTTATTGTAGAAACAGACTGTTCTAGAGTGGGTATGGGCCATCAAGATGGCACATATCCTTGTTGGCACATACCCACTAGAGAACAGTCTTGTTTATTCACTGTGCATCATCTCAGTGGAGGGGTGAAGGAAGGCTGACCTCACCGCGTAGTGTGCGCCTCCCGCTCGCCCAGTGGCGCTCGCGTCTCGCGCGCGCGCGCCCGGTGCTCTCACGTTGTCGGCGTTGTCGTGCCTGCTCCACGGTGACGTCAACTCCAGGTGGCGTGTAACGTGCGCTTCGCGTAGGGTGCCTTGATGCAACACCACCTAGACTAGGTGGTGTTGCTTGATGCCCGCTTCGCGCGGTCTCGTCCACCTGGCGGCACTGGCTCCGCGCCCTGACGTTTGATCTGCGGGTGCGTTGTCGCCAGTTGCTGCTTATTAGTGGCCTGATTATATTTTGCAGTAATCCCGCGGTTGCAGATATTGGTTGGACCTCCATCGAACGTGCTTTCGGATTCATATGTTGCAACAGCCGCAGGGACATTGCTGTGTTTGTGTAACACGAGAGCTTCGCGATTTTCGTGGATGAGCTCATACAACGCATTGGGAGCATGATTATGGCCTAAACATGTGCACATCACGTCAATTCATGTCATGAATTGTCAATCGTCATTGTCATGATCATTCTGATGTTCACGAAATTAACTGGTAACTGCATCCCGACGCAGGAGGATGAAGGGAGGGAAGGGAATATGGAAAGATTGATCGATTGATAGATGGCGGATAACATGGATGGACAGGTAGACGAGATTGAAATATCAGAAGTTTCCGAAGATAGATAGATAGATAGATAGATAGATAGATAGATAGATAGATAGATAGATAGATAGATAGATAGATAGATAGATAGATAGATAGATAGATAGATAGATAGATAGATAGATAGATAGATAGATAGATAGATAGATAGATAGATAGATAGATAGATAGATAGATAGATAGATAGATAGATAGATAGATAGATAGATAGATAGATAGATAGATAGATAGATAGATAGATAGATAGCAAAGGTTTCCGGTATGCCTACAACGATCTCCTCTGCGTAACAGCCGCCAACCTCGAAGGCTATGCTAACAAGGACCGAATTCAATTGCGGAGCTCAAAATGTATCATGCCCGCGTCATTTGACGTTGTGTTTTTTTCTCACATTTTTGCTTCATAATTTTTAACGATCAACAGCGCAAAATGTCATGTAGTCACGCTGCACCACTTTGAGGCGATTTTATCAGCTGCCTTCAAGACGACAGCGCAATGGATACAACAGTGACAATTTCAAATCGTAGTCTAGATAGCATTACAATTAAAGCATACATTTCCTTAGTAGGCAATGTCGCAGTCGCTTCATAAGCAACGTTATCCTCACCACGATAATACATACTTTTGGGTGTGCTTATTTCCAGGCAGAGGCTGCTGCGCCGCGCGGCGCACGAGCCACCCCCACACAGAAACGGCTGCTGCGCCGCACGGATGTGACGTCATGCACTTTTCCGGTTTGGCGCTTCGTTTGAATAATAGTATATGGTTTGAATAGTCGGGAGTGTCTAGCGTTACGTCTAGACGTAACAATAGAAGCTGTGAAAGTTACGTCCAGACGTAAAAATGAAAAATGTTAGTTACGTCCAGCGTGACTACAATACAAAACCGGCTTGTTAAACCCTCCGAACTGATCGGCAGCTGTGGCGTAGTTAGCTAGCGCAGCACATAAAGGACGGGTAAGGTCGCTGGTTCGAGCCCCTTCGCAGTTTGTTTTATTTATTTACTTTTTTTGGTCGCGCTACTATTGTTTTTACATTTGCGCCTCCTCATCGGCCTCCCGTCCGCCTGACTTGCTGCTGGTGGTCCTGTCCACAGGCCCTTTGATGATGACCCTCGCAGAATTGGCTATATTTATTATATTTATTATGATAAAGTGTTTTGCGAATTAATGCTCTTAATCGGAGAGACGCAGGAGGACACGAAAAGTTCAAATGCAGCTGGCTGCATCAGTTTCTCCGGCACACGCGTCAGGAATGTTGATTTCCACGGTTTATCAAAGTTTTGATGACAAAAAGGCGGACTGCAACGTAGCCACGCCGAATATGCAACAGGAAACTTTTTTTATGTCGCTCAACATACCGTCACCACCTGACGAGGTAACCGGCAGGCCGCTTCAAAATACTGACGTGCCAAAGTAATGCTATAGGCGATTAGCACTTGATAAACGATACCCAAGGGCAAGTGCCAACTGCATTAGCCCATCTACCTACAAAACAGCACGGGAGCATTTCCGTAGCAACGGATGAGAACGGCCGTACGTTTTCTCACTTAGCAAACAGCCTGCAATGCAGTAGCTTTGGCCTTCGGAGATCACAGGCTTCGTAAGTACACTTCGCAGACGCAGTGGGGTTTCATGCATGTGCGTGCGGACATTCACACGCGAACTGTGCAAAAGCATTTATTTCATCGTCGACCTTGCCCTTCGCGACAAGCAAAACTCAGCGGCAACGACACTTTCACCTTCCACAACAACACGCTTGGCATTGCAATCTAGAAAATGCAGTACGTCCAACAACAATAATCCACACTTCACACTGAGAAACTTTATGGTGCACACACTCAGATGAAGCTGCGGCGCGGTGGACGGCCGCGCTAGCTCCAACCTCCAGGATCAACTGGGCATCCTGCAATCCTTTCAGGCAACGACGACACAAAGTCTTCGGTCCTCCTTGGGGGCGGCCTAGGCCCAGGCCACGAATTTGCCGGAGTTTTCAATAAGGTTGTTACCACCACCATACATCGCAGCTACCATGTCTGCCACTACCTGACCACCTGACCTGACCTGACTACCTTTCGCAGGCGCAGCGCCCATGGCGCCCCCTGTATTTAAAATGCTTGCGATATGTGCTTAATTAACAAATGTAGGCTAATTGACTCGTAAAACACTTGTTTAGTAATATTTTTGTAAATTTAACGTATTATTATATAATAATTTATACATTCAAATAGCTTTAAGTAATAATATTTAAAGTGACGTCACTTCCGTGCGGCGCAGGAGCCACTTCTGTGTGGGGCTGGCTGCTGCGCCGCGCTACAGTGTACTAGAAGGGGGCAGTGGAACGAACGGAGCGGCCGCGCCGCATCTCGGGTGATGCTCCGGCGGGCGACCGTAGCGGCGGCGCTGTAGTCACTTTGTACTGAAGCTGTGGAGAGTGTCTGCATTTGGCGCGCGCTCGTCGCAGCCTACGAACGCGTGTAATTGCGCGTTTTGAGCGCGTTTAATGCATTACTGAGCTTCAATCGGTGTCTCAACGCCTGCTACGCGCCATGGTGCATGAGTGAATATGCACGCAGGCCAAAATTGCGCCCAGATATTCCCTGTTCTTGGAGCCTGCCGATCCCCAAAGAAGGTGACAATCGGATTTTGCGCACATGCATCTAGCTGCTCACTGATTGCTGTGCGGTTTGCAAGCAGCACTTCGAGCCGCGATACACTATAAGTGACTACGAACACTGACTACGAAGAAATAACGAACCATCGACGAAAGCCTACAATTCTTCTGCCGGCAGTCTCTACGATATATCCAGAGCATTGATCTCTGTATGAGCTTCAATGCGCTCGACTGTTTCATGAGTAACCTGAGTACAAATGACTCTATCGCAACATTTATATTAGTGACGGCTGAGTTCTGCCAGTTTTGCGCTGTTTATTTAATTCTGGCAGGCTATCTTGTTTCAACAGCGTACTTCCGCGGTTACGATGCATCGGTTATGCGACCTCTGAGGGCTTAAAATACCAATAAGGCGAGCCAGGAAGCCGAGCCGAAGGCGCGTGTTCACCTCCGAGGCACAAACTTCATGCATCAGGGCTTATCTCAAGCATATTAAAATGCACAGATGTAAATGTAGCCCGTCGGTTATTCTGCCTAAATTCATTACAGCCAGTTCGCATTTTCAATGGACAGCTTATATTGCACTTTTCCTGATCTTCTATTGATGCCATTAAAAAAACTTCTTTTTGACAACGTTTTGTATTGTAATTTCATTGCTTTATCTGCAAAGTGTCAAAATTGAAGCCAGGCCAGGGGCGGTGGTGCTCTATGCTTTGCGAGATTATGTTTATATATATATATATATATATATATATATATATATATATATATATATATATATATATATATATATATATATATTTACACGCACATATACGGACAGTAAAGTATCCCCTCCCCACCCGGCGCCTAGCAATTAATAACAATATCCGTGCAACGCACCGGAGGACGACTGTTGTTGTACCGTACCGGTCGAGTTAACTTTGCGTTCCAATACCTTTGAGCCCTCGTAATGTCGAAGTCACATTTACAGCAGCATTTGTAAAGATACGCACCGTACACGCAGCTTCGCCAACGCGCGGTAAATGTTCGGTGTGCTTTCGGCACAATATCAGCACACAGCTTTCTGAGCACAGTTAAATTCCATTAGAGCAGCTCAGTTACTCTGAATAAACTAGACGCCGAATCAACACCAGAAGAAAGCATTAAGACAGAAGAAATCAGAATAAGACACGCCCTTTTGTTTCCTCTGTCTCTTTCTTCTGGCGGTCGTTCGGCGTCTAGTTAATTGAGAGTAATTGTTCTAAATATCCCAGTAATGAGTTCGGCTCAATTACACTGAGATCGTGAATATTCACGGTCGGTGTCAGCCTGGTTTTATTTTTATATTTTGTGTACTTTTCAGCAGTGACTTCGGCTACAAGAACTGATTTGCAGTATCTCTCAAAGGCATATATGAAGCAAGCATCCATTAAAAGCTTTGAAGTTTCGTCCATAAAGGCGTACGACGACAATTCCTACGCTTAATAATGATAGACACGCAACGAAAGCCACATCAGTGCCGATTAGCCGGGTGCCGCTGACGCGTCCAGCAGTTCTAGCGGCACGTTCTAGCGCGCGGCGCCGCGCGCCTTCAGTACCGAGCGACTGCAGCGCCGCCGCTACGGTCGACGCGGAAGGCATCAGGCGGCGAGGCGCGTTCACGCCACTCGACAGTTCTAGTACACTCTAGCCGCGCGGCGCAGGAGACGCTGCCTTATTTCCAACGTTACTAGATAGCTTATTTCGATATCCTCATCATCGCAATCACCAGGCTTTCTGGTAAAATAAGCGCCCTATTTATTTTCACGGCACCATTACAATACATTTATAAATTTCCTTAGCTAATGTCGCAGCCTATAAGTAGCATTAACCCACTGCAATGCAACGCTTAGTACACTCTACTTTCGGTTGTGCTCCATTCGCTATCATCATCATTACAATCAGCGAGCCTTCCGGTAATGTAAGCGCCGAACTTATTTTGACGGCGTTTGTGACCGCTGCGGCGGTGCAGCGTGCTTTTTTGCGGTTCAGTGGTTTAGCATCGTTTAGAAAGCTTTGCGACGCAAACTCCACGATCATGAATTGCCTACGAAGTCTGGGGAACGCATTCGCCCAAATGACACTCCACGCGACCAAGCCGTGTCGGAGTAAGTGTACCGCCTAGGCGGATTTTCTCGCTCCACCAAATAGCGCGGATCCGTCTCCGCTTATCCACGAGTTTCTCATTGTAAGCCACACCATAAATCAACGTACCCTGCGCTCTCTTACCGCACTCGCAGTATTGGAACTCTTCATGCATGTAACAGGAGCATCAGCGAAAACATTCCTCGCTGCTGATTTCTTGGCACACCTGCCGTCAGACCACCGTGCATCAGACATGCACACACGTTTCGTACGTCGGTTCAGAAACATGGCACAGCTGGTCCTTCAGAAGGAGCGCGTTCCTAGGTTATTAAACATTGTTTCACTCTTCCAAAGAGAAAGGCCAACCTTACGCCGAAGCTATGCACTGTTACGGGGAGTGCGCGTAGTGCGGCACAACGAACTATCGGTCCACATGTCGTTCGACTGTAGGAATGGCACGTTCAACTTACGTGCTGCGGTGAACGGTAGACTCGCAAACTGCGTGCACACATGTTCAGTGAAAGGTTGACACGCCCGCTACACATACCTACGACAGGTGCGGAAATGACGTAATTTCCTTTAAAATAAGCATACGCTAGCTTTCGAACCAGTATATTGGTGAAAGAACAAAAAGCCAACTGTAAAGACGTTAGCGTTCGTTTTAGCCGCCCCATCTTAACCAAGTTGCACCATTGGCCGTTGTCGCGTTTTAAATATTCGTCCTGTCGAATTATTCGATGATGTAATATTCGATTCGAACGAGACACCATAGTAGAAGACTATCTACTTGTTTATTGAAATCACACGAACTTGGCGCAAGAACAGTCATAACCGCATGACTTGCGCAGCGCGAGCATTTTTCCAGGAAGCAAGATTGTGTGGGTTCTATCGAAGTTTCAATAAAGCAGTTGTTAGACTTCATCCTGTCGTCTTCTACTCTGGTGTCTCGTCCCCAGCGCAGTTTAAATTCTCAAAATAATACTTACGACACATTCGTCTGACAGCAAACTGTAGCAACAACAACAAAAAAAGAAACCATCACCAGCTTTAGAAGTTTACCTTTCCACGTTCTGCAATGCATCCGCGTCAGAAAAAAAAAATGCGTTTACGGCAAATGAGAGCACCCATTACTGCTTCGAGGTGCGCAGTACAGAGCTCAACACACTTGTCTAGAACATTGGAATGGCGCGCTCCGGACTACACTGACAACATTTGCCGATTACACGTGGTTCCAAAGAGCCCAAATTATAGCATGCATGACCACTTGGGATGATTGCTCAAGTGTGGGCTACCTAAAACTACTTTTTATCAGTATACGCGACTCCGGAGTGTGCTGGAACATGCCATTCCAGCATTCTAGACGGCGGTTCAACTCTACTTATTTTGTCGCTGTTTTCCATTTGCAGGTCTATCCTTTTGCGCAACCACGGCGTGGCAGGCGAGCCTGCCGACCACTTATGCCAGCAAGTCGACGGCAAACGCTCCCGCGACACTGCAAATCCACAGGCCGAGCCTGCCGACCGTCCAACCGGTGCGTCACCGGTTCTTTGTCCGGTTCAAGGGCAACCCTCACCGTGATGGCCTCATCTACGACCCGATCCTTGAAAAGGTGCATGCCGGCGGCATCCCACCACCCAAGAAGAAGCGCCGCCACCCACTAGACAGCAAGCCCTTCATGAAAGGCGTTGTGATCAAGACGCTCATCAAAAAGCCCAAGAAGCCAAACTCGGCCAATCGCAAGTGCGTACTGGTGCGTCTCTCTAACGGCAAGGAGGCGACGGCCTACGTGCCCGGCGTCGGCCACAACCTGCAGGAGCACAGCGTCGTCCTGGTGTACAAGTCGAGGACAAAGGACGTCCCGGGACTCAAGCTCAAAGTGGTGCGCGGGAAGTATGACTGCGCCCACGTAATCAGGAAACCGCAGGCCGGATCGTGAAAAGAGTGTAGCGCTGCTATTGTTTCAAGTGGCTCGCGCCAATGGCTGCTGAGCCGAAGCTCCTGTTGCTTGAGCGGAGCAGTTCTAGGTCATCACTGAAGAGCATTGTTGTTGAACCGAGAGCCACATAGTGCTCTCAGTAATGCCTTGTCCTTGTCTTGCATGACCTTACTGGCACTGTCAGAGCTTTCCGAAACGACCAACCCGAAGTGACATTAGCTTTGATGCAGCTGTGTGTCCAGGTCATTCACGCAACCTGCCGATGTTCGACAGCAATTCTCTTCAGCAGCATTGAAGTGTGCTTGCGTAACACTGTTGTTAGAGGTTGGAAAGATTCTTTCGTAGTTTATTGAAATAAAGAAGTGATGCAGGAGTATCCCGAGTGCCTCAAGTAGTTTTAAAGAAATCTGTCCTATGAATGTAGCAGTTCCTACTCCACATAACACTGCAACGTAGTATCAGTAAGTTTATCTTTATTCCAGCACAAACTTGACATGTGGCTCCCACTTCTAAAGCCAACACAATTCTCAAACAATTACTGTAATGCTGTCATGTTCGAGGACAGCAGCCAACTTTATTCTTGCTACAAGTTTGGAAGTCTACATGGCTTTCAAGCTTTAGTTGATTGAAAGTTTTATAGCAGAGTGCATGTTTGGTTGGAAAGGAAATGCTACTCTGGGTCCTCAGGTTAGATATCACCGCCCCAAAGTTTAAACTGAACCTTTCTTTTACTCTTACCGCCAACCTATTTGGACAGCTGTTTTCCACTACAATTCAGACCAATTGCAGATGAGATATAATCGGAGGTGGTGGTTACGTGAACTGATCCTGACAATAGTGTGCAAATTTGAACGCACTTTATGGTGCAGTGTGATGCCACCGCCACTTGTACACTTTCAGAGCATTAGTCATACCCGCCAAACGTCACAAATTTGCACGAATTCTACCAATTCGAGTTCACTTTACAACTTTACGAAGGTATTGCAAGTAGGAAACGCTGCATTTGAACATGTTTCTGTGAGAAAAAGAAGACACTAGATTGGCAAACCAAGATAGCAGTGGTTTTCACAGAACAGGTTTATTACCCTGACCCCCCCCCCCCCCTCAGAAAAAAAAAATATCAAAACGTGATTCGCACAAAACGTAAATGATTTCAAGGCAGAGCTGATGCTCGTGGATGTTGTGCAAGCACGCACAACCACTTGCAAGTTCATTCTTTTTCTCGGGATGTGCAAGTATGCAGATGTGCTCAGCCCGTCAAGTACTTCCTGCCGTAGAACTTGGCCTTTTCATCAAAAGCCGCCGACTTGATGGGAGTGTTGTGCTCATAGAATGGGTTCAACGCATACTGAAACATAGAAAAATAAACGGTATTCAAGCAACCGTACTTAAAAGTCTCTATCTTTGAAATTTCACTTAGAGGAATACCAACAAAAAATTATTATTCTCCAGTTATACTGGGTTATGACCTAATAAAAAATGTCGGCCATCGCAGTCCCTTCCACCAAGAATTCGCGCAAGTGCTCCGTCCCATAGCGCTCACTTATTTTCGTGATGTCAAGCACTTCTCGAGTGTTTCAGAGAGCTGACTTTCCCATACAGATTCGCGTTTGTGTTGCTGGTGTTAGGCCGGTAACTTGAACATCTTGGTAAATTTTGTCAAAGATTCTGACACCTCTGCTCAGCCAAACGTAATGTTTTAGGTAGTAACGAAGAACCTTTAATTTTAATATATATAATATTCACAGTAGCCAATAAAAAGTACTTGCACATTTGTGATATCGTGCTAACGTCCAGATGCTTAGCTTTGAGCGTGAAATTCAAAAATTAAACTGTGACCTTCGGTTCCTCTTCTGATAGTAAGCCTTAGCAAAATTAATGACAATAGAGCTTTAAAGGATAATTATTCAGTAGAAACTGACTTGGTGTTTTACTCTAAAATGTGGCAAAAAGGAAATTTGAATTAAGTTTAAAACTGTTACGGTCGGCATCAGAAGTGTAGAGACCACTAGGTCTGAGAAAACACTGAATTTCTCAGCAATTTGTGACTGTATTAGGCAGAAGTGAAGAGTACATGTTGTTAGTGCGTCTAAAGATAGGCGGCCTGCCAAAGTAGCGGGAATATTTAGCTTTTTCTTGCGTCACATAGTCTCTAAACTTTCAATAAATGTTGGGGTTTTACGTCCGAAAAGCATTATATGATTGAGAGACACTGTAGTGGAAGGCTCCAGAAATTTCAACCACCTGGGGTTTTTTAATGTGCACCTAAATCTAAACACACGGTCGTCTAGCATTTTGCCTCTATAGAAATCCGCTGCGGACGGGTTCCATCCCGCGACCTTCGCATTTGAGCACTGTAAGCACTAGACCACCATGATGGGTTCTCTAAACTTTTGGAGCCGACTGTACATCCACAGATTACCATGGCTGACGAATGCTGTCACGGCACAGATAGCAATTATAGGCACAAACTATTGTTTGGATAATAACAGCCAGCATTGGTTGAGTGAATTGAGCGAACCAGCAGATGGGATGGTTATGGGCTTCGTACCTTCACGTAGAACTCGTACATTTCGGTGCAAAAGCTCTTGATGCCGTCTTCGTTCTTCACGTCGTGCAGCACGAGGAAGCGCATGCCTTTGGTGACCTCGTCAAGGGTGAATGATGTCAAACAAAACATGCCTGCCCCCTCCCCTCCATCTCAAAAGCGAAATCTGTAAGCATACTTAAGATATCGTTGAGTTTTCGCCTTGCACACTGAATTTCATAATAGTACACTAGATGGGAAATCTGGCGCTAGTGTCTGTGAGTGCTGCAACTGACACTATACTGCAACGATTGGCACTTCAGCCAGCATGGGAGTGATGGGCAATACATGGATTCGCCTACGCTTCGTTCTTTCGGCTTCATGTGGCCTGCAGTCGCTTTGTCGCAAGACGAAGCTCAGCAATAGTTCAGCAGTCCCACATCACCACCTTGACCCTTTTAGGCTGACCATTTCAAATCGGATCAACACTATATGAAAACGCGTGTACACACTCGTTTCATACAGCAACTTCTACGTTAGTGCGAAGAAGCGTGAGAGACCAACCACGTCGGTCACCGCAAGGGATACGGTTCGCCGTGACGAAGGCTGAAACAAACCATTCGTTGAACTTGTCGACCACTTTGAGGTACATGTTGTTGGTGGCCCACATACACTCGTCCACCAGGTCAAGGGCGGCGTGAGCGATGAACTGGCTGAGATAACGGTGGTCTTCCTGATCGAAAACGATAAGAAGAGCGTAAGCATGAAAACGCAGCATATGTGTTAGCTAGAGATGATGAGAGGCTCATTTCAGTCGTAGCCGACAGACAAAGTGGATGTTTACCTTGTTCGCCTGCTTGTTGGCGGGGTGGAACTCCATCTCGTAGACTGGGTTGTCGAAGTGACCGACGATCACGAAGTAGTAGGACCCGGACATCGTCGGAGAATTGTCAAAATAACTGCTAACTACTTTCACCCGGCGATGCCGACAGCGCGAGCTGTTCGCGAGGAAAGCTGCCCTTCGCAAAAAATATTGAAGGAAGAAAACCTACCGACGCGTCTTTCTTCTACTGGAATGCATGTCGGGACAACCGATCTGGTGACAATGGAAATGATAAACCGAGGACAAAACGGAAACTCGAAAGCGATCGTTCCGAACCAGCTTGTAGGCGGAGACGGCGAAGCGGCGAAGTCCGTAAAGTCAGCGAAGAAAACGGCTACTGATGGCTCGTATCGAGTCGGACCGCGCCGGAGCCAAAGCACTTACAAAAGTCGAGTCAATCCAGAAGTTGACTTGAAGTATAGCGCCTCCTGGCGGCGTCTTTGCGTGTCGTGCTGCGGATCGTCTAGCAGGAGCTGCGGGTGCGGGCTTGTGTTTGCTCGACCGCCTCAAGTGAGAGGACGCGGGTATACGTCGCGGTCGTAATGCCTCCGACGTGAAGAAACGACGCCCCATCAGTGTGGTGCGTCGCGACGATGTCTCCGCAAGTCCAGTTAAGGTCGTCAGCATAGAAAAGGCGAGCCGTCATCATCGTTAGTTCACCACTCCCGCCCACTGCTACCGATGCGCCTTCTTCGTGCCGTGTTCCTGCTACTCGCCGCTACCGCATGGAGTGCGCAGTGCCTTCACCTGCGGGGCACCTTCCGCACGGGACAGTTCTTCACCTTCCTCGCAAAGTTCGGCTTCAAGAAGACCGACCGGCATGACCACGAAAACACGCTCGGCTACATCTACGGCAACGTCACAGCGACTTCGGCAAAGAGAGGCGACCTCACGCACCGTGGCACGCTTGTGGTCGCCGACAGGGACAACTTCCTGGCCTTCTACGGCAATCGGACGCAGGGCTACGCTGACGGCAGCTCGGCGTCAGTCTGCGACCTCATGTTCGCCGGCATCAACCGGGTCGCCTTCGACAGCAACTGCAACCCCAACGGCACGCAGGACTTTCTCCGGAACGTACCCTGCGCGACTGGAAAGCTATGCGAGGACGAGGACAAGCCCAGTCGCGTAGTCGCCGGCCACCAGTTCACCTACACCGTACGCGATCTTCATCAAGCTCGGTAAGCTGGCTATCTTGATTGTTGGAGTTTAACGACCTGCTTGTGAGAAACGCCGTTAGGTCTCCGGAAATTTTGACCACCTGGCCGTTCATTAATGTGCATCTAAATCTAATTACACAGGCCTCAACCATTGTCGCGCCTCCAGCGAAAATGCGGCCGCCGCGGCAGGGATTCGATCCAGCGACCTTCGGGTCAGCAGCCGAGGAAACCACTGACAAGCTGCCTGTCTTGATCGTGACCTCAGTAAAAACAGAAACTATAGGGCCCGATTTGGCACGACTGTTCGTAATAATTTAAGAGCACCACACAGGATGAGCGAGCGGTCGACCTGTCATTCCGTGTTCTAGCGACCGCATTCGCGTAAACACGGAGCTTGACTTAACGTCATTCAACATCAACAACAAAACAGTTCTCCGCATTCCGTGTCGTGCCTGCGCAGCTGTGTTCACCCGAATATACGGCCCTGCAGCACGTCGTTACAGCGCGATTACGCGAGACAACCTGTATAATCAACTGCATAGCCGGCCCCTATTACAGCTCATCTAGGACATCGAGCCAGCAGGCACGCGTCTTTCTAATGTTTGCGACCGCGCATATATAACTCACTCTGTTTAGGCCCGTGCGGGCCCTCTTAACGTTTTTTGTCTTCAGTCGTTGTAGTTTCACTCGCGGTATGCTAATTGGCACGCGCTCGCGCGCACCTGCGAGTTAGCCCACAACTCAACCCGTTCGGCTTGTAAACATCCTGCTACATACACCCATGCCATGTGTGCGCGGTGCAATTGCGAAAGTCAAGTGCTTCCGTGCGCGCGGGAATGAGGTTGGAGAGAGCGATGATCCAACGGAGCGCGCGGAGTACAGCGGAACCGTTTTCGAGGTTGCATCACATACGAGTTAGATTGTTGAGTGAATAAGGCAGCTGGGTTGAATTAGGACAGTACGTGTACTGTCCTAAAATTGTCCTGAAATTTCTTTTTTTTTTTTTCGCTTAACGTAAGGGTTTGGGCAAGTTGGTAGTTCATCGTAAAGGAAATTTCAACAGCGCGGGAATAAACACGAGTGCACGAAAAGAGAGCTGACACGGACAAGTGCTGACTTTCAACTTTTTTTCGACACAGAAGACCTCAGGGTATTCAAGGAGCTGACAGAAGCCGATCTTTAATACGTAGTTCGGAAAATTATTATTGTGATTGTCGAAGCCATTAGTAGACTTCATGATGGACATTTGCCTCGAGAAGTAGAATAAACGTTCTAGGTTCACTGGCTTGAATACTAATGAGAGGTGTTCGCCGTAGATCTTGTCGACACTGTAAATATTATATGCGTACGTTGTGCAAACGTGTGCTGTAACAAACGCGCCATCCGTTCCGTTCGTTCTGTGGACGGAAGTTGCATGCAAGCTGTAATCATCACGCTTGTTGTTGCGGCGGTTGTCAATGTTTTCATTTGCTCGGCTTTTTTTGTCGTTTTTTTTTTCTTTTGAAGCGGCACACATCGACGCGGAGATTTGTGTCACACACAGCCGCGGCTTGTGGCGAACCATGGTAATCAAATGTTTTTTTTGTTTGTTTTTTGGTCAAATATGCATGGCCAGGAACGCTAGCAGAGAGAGCGGACGGCGCGCGTTGAGTTGATCTGAAGTCTAGAACACGTCTAGAGGAGGTCGCGTGGTCTATCGCACGTCTAGACATGTCCGCTACGCGGCGACAAGAAAGGAAGCAACCTAAATATGTGGGGGAGAGCAGTAATGGGTGTGTAACGTATTCGTCTAGACTGTCGCTAATGCGTAGCAAAAAAAAAAAAAAAAGAGAAGGAAAGTGAAACGGGGGGGGGGGGGGGGGGGGGGACTGACGGCGGCGCGTTTTCAATTTCGGCCCTGGAAACAAACCAGGAAGCGCGGAAAAAACGAGCGCGCGCGGTTTACAACAGGTAGTTCCAGTCTGGCGCGTCCTCAGCGTCTGTAGTACCCAGCGTAGTTTCGCCGATTCTGGGTCAATCCGCTGCGAGAGAGGCCCGCGCACAAGTGGTTCGATGGGCGGAATATGTTACACTGGCGCGGAAAAGGAAGTGGTATCGCGATGGGTCGAGTAGTGTGTGTCTATATATATATATATACATATATATATATATATATATATATATATATATATATATATATATATATATATATATATATATATATATATATGTGTGTGTGTGTGCGGGTATGCATGCGTACACACACTCGCACGTAATAAATGCCGTGGCCATTGCCCCCTCCAAATCTGTTGCTATCACATCCGCAGACCTTTGGGCTGGTCCATATGAGATACTATGCTTGCGAGGGCCCATTTTTCGTTTATCTTTGTTTTCTTTTCTTCGCTTTACTGTACGTGTTGATAAAGCTTCCACCCAGAAGCGTATGCGCGTGCCTGTGTGATTCTGCACACCTGAGTGATAAGCCTGCTTGTCACAAACTGGCCTCTGTTGCAGTGTCCATAAAAAAAGAAAAAAAATGGGGAGCTTGAATGTGGAAACTTGTGTTTGTGGGAAGGGAAAGGGGGCTCCGACACGTATGGCCTAGTTGTGTATTCAGGTACGCCATCTAAAAAGGTCATCTCGCCTTTTCGAAAGTCAAACTTGAAGATACTGTTAAAGAGAGCACCTAAATAATACTTAAAGCATCCTCACTTACTATAAGTTAAAGCAACAGTTGATCAGTTTAGGAGGATTTATTTTTTTTTTAAATTGAGTGGAAGCCCCCAAAGTTTTTCAGCAGAGGGGAAGCTAGTGCTTGTTCATACCTTCTCTCAAAGAGTCTTGTCGGATGGCGGCGACTTGCAGATCAAGTGCTCTTGCTCCGTTGTAAGTTGTAGGTTTAATTTTAAAATAAGACTGCTGGCCCTGTGTTAGCGAGATCGAATGCCGATCGTGGCGGCCACATTTCAATGGAGGCTAAATGCTAGAGTCCCGTGTATTTCGGTTTAGGTGCACACTAAAGAATCCCAGGTGGGTGAAATTTCCTGAGCACTCCACTATGGCGTCCCTCATAATTATGATGGTTTTGGGATGTAAAACCCCAACAATTATTAATTTTAATATAAGAGATGGCTGTTTTCATTGAAAGCAGTACCTCCAGGTGAATACTGATAACGCGATTTCTAATAAATTTAACTAGGACGTAGATGCTTCATAGAAAACCAGTGACACACTGACACGTATTGGTAATGAACATGTTCACTACTTTTCTGTATAAGTCGACCTTTTATTGTGCAACTGGAAAGAGGTGAAGGTCTATCTTTTAGGTTTACCCGTTTTGGTGAAATGTCATTACTGAGATGATCAATATCAGACCAGAGTGGCAATTAGTCCAGTTAACAGTGTTTACTGCTTCTCATCTATCTGCTTTGGCTACTATGTCGTACAACCTTCGGCACTGTTATGTTCCAATCTTGCGTGGCATTTCAACGAGCGTGCGTTGTATAACATCTGCACTGAAGGACAGACCTGTCGCTCAAAATGCCACTCTGCCAGTGTGAAGAAAATTGTATAGGTCACCACAGAAGCTTAGCTTTCCAATTCAACCAGTAGAAATGTGCTTTTCAATCTCAAGTAATTAGTTTAATAGCCTATTAGGGAAAATGCTCATTAGGTAATATTACATTCTGCTTTCTTGCACAAGTAACACTCGCATCATTGAATGATCCAGCTTACAAATTGTCGGCTAGCTTTGAAGATTGGGCCACTTGGTAAGAAAGGTGTCTACCTCCTTTTTTTGCCTTTTTAGCAATGTTTTTATACTTTCTAACGAGCTTGATAAGTCTAAGTTAGACTTAAGAATTAAATTCACGCTATCAACCACCATTGATCTGTTCAAAATTTCCGCACAACTCTTTTCGAAATGCACAGTACATAACTAGCTAAGTACTACGTTGCAAGCATTAAAACACCGCGTTGTCACAGCCTGCCATTTTGTTATGTCGCATCGGCTGCTTGTGCTGCACATCATATTGTAAAAAAAAAAGATGGTTTCAAATACGTGCAGTTCTCGAAAACTGCTTTTTCAGGCGATACCTGGAACGAGAATTGGGCGAGTCACGTATCATCACTCTTCTATACTCAAAACAAGGGCACTGTTCTGTTACTAGCATATCTGACAGCTGTTTTTCTTACACAATGTATTGCTGCAGCGTAGCTCGTCTGTACAACTTTCCAGAGTGAATGCAGTGTATGAAAAAAGAAATGGCAATCTCAGCATGGAAACGGGAAACAGTTGGTCTGCATTTATATTATTTTACTTATTCATATTCTTTCTCTTGTCAGAAAACTGGCCTAGTTTTCCCGCTGTATTTGAATGAGAGAACATTTTATTTTGGGTATATTTTTCTTGTGAACACCTGCTTCTTGTTCTTTTATCTTTGCAAAAGAATGTGCAGATTTTCAGATTGTTCTTTTTTGTATTAACACGCACAGTTTTTCTTCCCCGGCAGCCAGTTTTCGCTGACTTGTGAAACTATTAGCGTCAGACTCAATATAAAGGTTGTCTTTGTAAATCAAACCTTCTCAAGTTTTGTCCTGAGTTCTTATCTAATCAGACTGTGTGCAGTGATTGTGCTTGAGCATACTACAATGACTCATGCATAATGACGCATGTGCAATTGAACCGCAGATAAGATTTTGACAACTGCTCTTGCTGCTATTGTGCTTTCAAAGTTAGCTTGCTTTTACAGTGCTCATGTTGGTTCAATAAAAAGTTTAATGCTGACCTAATGCCTTGGCTGCTGTATTGGTCAATGTTACAGTACATGACAATACAGATGAATCTCTATAAATGGAGACAGATTAAACGGAACTGCTGCCTCAACATAACTGCCTCAGATTTAGTTTGTTTCATACCTGACTGCTGCATCCCCATATATTTTGTCAATAAATGAAACTCCTGTTCAGTAGAACATATTGCTTTTCTTTGTAACATATAGGTCATGTTCTGGAACACATTCTCCTGGCCTGTTCACTTCCTTCTGAAAGAGGTTCTTAAATGTATGTGGCAAGAAAGTTCAGTGGACTTACAGCAATGTCTGTCGTCAGTTTAAGCTGCATTTTTTCTGCGCCACAACTGTAGCTTGTGTTAGCTTTGTTTTAGTGATTTAGGTTTGATGTAGTGGGGAGTCGCATAACTAAAATGGTATGGGTATATATCCACATGTTACAGGAGGTGTTTGAAGCTAAGATGACCGCTGCACGCGAGTTCCATGTTGTGTACCGCATGCTTTTCACAGTTTCCCCACGTATATACAGAGCAGGAATTTGACACACAATTGCGCTATTATTTGCTCGTTGTGCTCCAGACTATTGCCAGACATCACAATGATAATGATAAGGTATTTTCATGCTTTCCGTGCCCTAAGGCATTAGAGAGGAGTGGTGTTACAAAATATCACTAAGAACATTCTTGACGGTGAAAGTGTCAGTAATCATTGCTATGTAAGGATCAAGGGAATCCCATTTGCTGCTGCTATGGAGGATAAGGAGCCAAAGTAGTATGTGTTAGTGTGGCATGTGAAAACGACCACTTTGTAGTCACGATTACTGCAAGAGATATGATTGAACTATTGATCTAAGGCTTGTGAAACAGAGTCGAGCATAAACATTAACAGCATGATTACTGGACAGACAAGTTATGGTTAACGCTCATAGAAGGCACGCATGTTTTCTAGTGATTTGTTATTAATTAATGTTTGACAGTGAGGCTGGCTTAGTCTACCCTGTGCTCTTGCCGTCGTCTCATAGTGGTGGTAGTAGTAGTAGTAGTAGTAGCACTATCATAAGATAGTAGTAGTATCTACATAAATGATGATGATGCTTTTTTTCAAATAAATGAAACAATATGACGATGCTTGAAATGAGAATGACGACATTTTTTGTACTGAAAGTCATCATCGTTGTCATTATGGCTTCACTGTCCAATGGTTAGCACGGCATGCAACTGGCTGAATTTTTCGCAATCTGTTAATTACTTTATGGGCATGTTGCAATGCTCTTGCCTTTTCCGTGTTTTAGGTTTTGGTACGTCAGCATGGTCTCGTGCTACCGGGAAGGCAAGGGCAAAGACTGCAAGTGGAAAGACTCGGTCGACGAAGACATTGAGATAGCGTACGACATCTGGCTTGTGAATGGCAACCCGGCCGCCCCCTCGCACAATGTTTTCGAATACCAGTTCTCCTTCGAGCAGCAGGTACGTTTCTTAAACTTTTGATCTGTTTTGCTTCTTTGCAAAGATGTGTGCGCTCTGGCTCCATGCATTGTCACCGACCTCACCTGCCAATCTTTCAAAACAGGTTTACAAAGATCTCAGACAATGAGAGTAAATTGAATGGGAGGGGAAGAAGATATTCCGGGCAATGTCATGTTCGCTGTGTCTTCTCTGATTGGCTTGAAGGGTAGCCAAACCTTTTCTGATTGGTCCCAGTGTCTGGCATGACCGGATTCAATTTGGCAGAGTACGTAATGGAAGGTGTGTTCTGTTGCTAAGTGCAATGATGCAGTCACGAATTCCACATAGGACATTAGGGTTCTTATTGTGGCTGTATACAAAAGCGCCTGTTTTTCTAAATTACAGTGCACTCAACTGAGGTAAACAATGAGTCATTCCCTAAACTCTTCAAATTCCCATGCATAAACCTCGCCATTTTGTGTCAACAAGTTTAAAAAATCACAACGTAGGTCGTGACGTAATTCCTCTCAAATTAAAATTCCCCAGAGCTAATGGTGCTCTCTTATGTGACTGGCACTGGTAGTGCTGGAAATTGTGCGTTGTGACAGATCCTTGCTGTCTAGTGGCCTCAGAGATTGTGCCACAACCGTTCCACTGAATCTTGAAGGCCGTTGATTGTCTACTTTGAAAAAAATAAAAGAGAGACGACCCCCACAGAAGGGGCAGCACAGTATTTGTCAAAAGTGCAACACAGCAGCATGAAGATCCGTGGATTCTACTGCTGAAAATTCATTGAAATTGGCCGCATGCATTTTATTTTATATGTAAATTCAGTAAACACATTTTTTTATTGGTCGTTGCTGTATTTTTCTTCCAGTGTTTAAGTAGGACATGTTCGGGGCATTAAAATATCAGTTTAGCTTAACATAATGTTTGCATTTACAGTCCTTTTAAAGAAATTAAGTTTCCAAGTTAACCTGCTCTGTGATGGTTGCTGGTGACATGCAGCATGGGTTATACCCTGTTCTCACTCACTGGTATGCAGGGTGGATGACCTGCTTAAAATTTTAGTTTATTAGGATCTGCCTTTCCTAAAAACCCTCCTAACGACAACTTCACGTTTAAGGCTCCTTAGGTAATTTTGTCGTTCCCTCTGAATCTTCCTAATGTTAACTTCTGTTCTACAACACCCTTGTGGTGCCATTATTTCTGAGGCTCTCTAATGTTGTCAGACCTCAAGGTCTCTCTCATGCCATAACACCATGAGGCTCTCTAAATCTCCCCGATGTTGTCACCACTTTTGATCTCCCTCATGTCTAATGTTGCTTCCTTCTAAAACTTTCATGCATTTCCATTAGTCCTAAATCTCCCTACTGCAACACCTCTAATCTTCCTAACATCTTTTACTGACTTTTCTTCTAAAACTCTCTTGCGCTGTTTCTAAAACTCCGTCATGCCATCACCGTCTAAATCTCTCTCATGTAACTTCTGTCATAACGTCTGTTGTCCCAAAAAGTCCCCTATTTCATGATCCCTGTAGAAATCTCAATGTTAATGTCCCTCTAACTCTTTCTAACATCACCCTGCAATCTGAAGCTCCCTGATCTTCCTAAAGATCCCTGCAATCTTAATTCTTGCAATATAAAACTCCCTAATATATATTCCTTCTTGCTATTGTCCACATGGGCGTCATGTCCCTCTAGGTCTTCCTAACATCACCCCCCCCCCCATCTGAAACTACCTAATTTTCCTAAAACTTCCTGCCATCTTGATTCCTGCAACTTAAAACTCTCTTATGCCATCACCCTCTATATCTCTCTTACATCATAATGTCAATTCTCCGAAAAAATCCCCTATTTCATAATCCCTGTAAAACTTTTAACTCTTCTCAACAGAACCCTGCCATTTGAAACTCCCTGCCATCTTACTTCCTGTGACCTAAAACTCTCTAATGTCTCTTCTATCATTTGTCCACAGGACTATCATGTAACTTAGATCTTCCTAACATCACCCTGCTATGCTAAACTCTACGTCTCTAAAACTGCCTGTCATCCTAATTCCTGCAATGTAGAACTCCCTAATGTGTCTTCCTTCTTGCTTTTGACCACAGGGCAGACATGTCCCTCTAGCTCTTCCTAACATCACCCTGACATTTGAAACTCCTTAATTTCTCTAAAACTCCTTGCCATCTTAATTCCTGCCATCTAAAACTCCCTAACGTCTCTTCCTTCTCGCTTTCGTCCACAGGGCAGCCTGGAGAGGGTTCTCCTCTTCTTCCTCCTCTACCTGGTCCTGGCAGGACTGCAAGTGTACGCTGTCATGCGACAGAAGCACCTGGTCACGCGACTCTTCACGGCTGCCCTCACCCTGCAACTCCTCTCGTTCCTGTGGACAATCACGCACCTCGCAATCTTTGCCATGGACGGCGACGGCGTCCCGTCGCTCGGGATCGTGGGCGACGTCAGCTACATGCTGTCCCAGGTTCGTAAATCGTTCAATACAGTGTTTGTAAATAACTAAGTTTTCCTAAGAGGCGGGACCTCTAAGAGGATGTGCAGCTATTCACAGGTGAGCTGAAAAAGGCTTGCCTGGCAAGTCACATTACATCATCATCTGCCTGACTATAATCACTGCCGGGCAGAGGCCTCTCCCACGTTGCTCCAATTAACCCAATCCTATGCTTGCTGCAGCCATGTTATCTCCGCAGACTTCTTGATCTCATCTGCCCACCTAACTTTCTTCCTCCCTCTCATGCGCTTGCCTTCTCTTGGAATTGAGTCTGTTACTCCTAATGACCAGCGGTCTTCTTGCCCTCGCCCTCGCGCTACATACCTTGCGCATGCCCATTTCTTCTTGATTTCGTCAAAGATGTCCTTAACACCCGTTTGTTCCCTGACCCACTTTGCAGTCATCTTTTCTCTTAATGTTGCACGTTTCATTTCATATTGCATTGTCGTTTTAACTGTGTGGACTGCCTTGGGCTGCGTACCGCTGTTCATGTGTAAAGAAAATGCCATTACATTCTCTTTTTTTTTTCTCATATTTGCGCAGTCTCTCTTCATGCTGCTTCTGCTGCTACTTGCCAAAGGTTGGGCCATCACACGTACAGAGCTGACATGGAAGCCAGTACTGTTCTGCATTTGGCTGGTCTACAGCTGCATACAGATCCTGCTCTACGTCTGGAACATGGTGAGCCCCTGTTCAATGTTTCGTGCTTTACTGGATTTTTGTAACAGCGAAGCTGTTCTTAGTCGAGGCTTCCCCGTCCAATGGTGTAGCGCTGATCACGTGGCATCGCAGTGTGGCGAGAATGGGGCCTCGTAGGGAAAGGAAGGGCTGCGCCGTGCCGAGAGTGGCGAAGGTGAAGCTTGACGAGTCAACCAATGAGAGGCACGCCAGGAAGGGGGAGAGTGAGGCCTTGTGTACAGAGTGGACCAATGAGAGGCGTGTCAAGAGGGGCGAGAGTGAGGCTCAGCGGAGGAATCCAGCTGTTTTGCGAGAAGCAGGTCAGTAAGTGTCTCGGAGGAGTATAAAGGAGGGCGTTGGTTCTTGGTGAGCTTGCACTTACATAATGGCCAAGACTGCTTCCGAGGAAGAAGCCGCCCAATGTTAGCTTCAGCAAGAGCTGATGCAGGAACGGCAATGTCGTCGCTGTGCCAACGATGGGAAGACTTGAAAAACATGGAAATTTGATATAGCCTGATGAAGGAGGGTATCAGCTTCGCTGTTTCGACAGTGTTTGCGAAGCGGAGCTGGCTGGATTTTTTTTTTACATAGTAGGTAAGTCCTGCAAAGGCTGCAAAGAGTTCTTGCATTCATGACCTAGAAATGCACTCAATCCTCTATATAAGCGGGAAACGTGCGTTTCCAGTGCTCATTTGTCCGCACCTCACTGTGTCCTTGTGTGTTTGCGCTGTATTACAAGACGAGGCTCCTCTCACAAAATGCATTCTCGAAATCTGATACTATTGCCGCACGTTTCATCACATCAATGTTGCTGAAGCTTTCTCGGTAGTTGTGCAATTAACAAAACTAATGGCAGCTGAGATAGGGAGAACTTGATTTTTGGAGCCTTCCTGTCTTTGTTTTTGGTAGAATCTCTACCACTTTTATTCACGAGAATTTCAAAGATAGTGGGCTATGAGACCTTTATTGACAGGTATTGACAAGAGCAAGAGAGGCCCTCATACCCATTGAATACAGGTCAGTGAGCTTGCAGGCATAAGTAAGCCATTCGTATTAGTACCTGTTTGTGTGAAGAAAGGGAATATAGTGCCACTATCCCATGCTTCACTGATGGGGCACTTGTTTGTATGCTTTGGCATTAGAATGCTGCTGCATGGTAATCTTGTTACATTGTAACATGCACAGTGAAGTAAACATGGTTTAATATTGCCGAGTGCAATGTATTATGAAATAACACATGTACAACTGCATTGCATGTTTTTTTTTCTATCTTACATCTGTATTGTTCTGATATTGCTCGATAAGTTTATTCAGAGTAGTTCAGTTTTGTTGCCTATTTTTCGTAACAAGGGATACCAGGGCATATCATCATATGGCAACATAGCAGTGATTCTATTTTGTTATTTTTGCTTAATTCACAGCGCAGCAGTGTCCTTTCAGATTGGTCCATGCCACCAGCATTGCAGAACTCGATGACCTTGCGAACCCCAACAGTCATTGCACCTCGACCGTTGCTCAAGTTGACGCTGCCTGCCAACATCTAATCACTTCTTCCCGTCGACCTCTTTGCAGACGGAAGTGGACGTGATCGAAGAGATTGACGAGTACCAAACGTATCCGGGCTGGATCTCGCTCTGCTTCCGGCTCGTGGTGACCGCCTGGTTCCTCACGGAGTTGCGGTCGACCATGATGGACGAGAACGACCACAGGAAGCTGCGCTTCTACCTCCACTTTGGCGCGGGGCTTCTCTGCTGGTTCGTCTATCTGCCCGTGGTGGCGCTCATCGCCCTCCAGGTGTCGGCCCTCTGGAGGCAGAAGTTCATACTTGGTGAGTGGGAGGCGAGGGCATTCGTCTATTACTATTAACATCCCACTTTCAAGGGGAAGCATTAGCTCGGTGGTCAAATCCTGTGTTAGGTAGCATTGCACAGCGTAACATAATCTTAGGGGGGTGGGGAAAGGTTTTTGAATGAGCTAAAGGGCACTCACTTGAAGGATTAAAGGGACACTGAAAAGAAAAACGATTTTTCTCATTAGTAAATTACTCTTTCACAATTGCAAAATTGCCATTCTTGCCACGAGAAGGCATTTGGCAAGCAAGAAAATACACAAAAAGAAGATGCGGGTGGCGATACCACCTTGAAAGTTCATGCACCAGTCGCCGTTATGTCGTATATTTTGACAGCGTCTGCCAGGTCCTACGCAGTTCCTGATCGGTAAAAATGAAGTAAATTATCCTTTGAAGGGGGGGCGTAGACTTAACATACCAAGTTTCAGATAATTTCCTTGAGTCAATGTCGCCAAAATATTAAAAAATGCACTTGAAATCTGTGACATCACGTGCGGTGATTTCGGTGCGAAACTTTGGCCTTGATTTTCTCCTCTATTAGTAGACCTATGATGGTGAAATTAATGCCATTAGAGTTCTCAGATTACAACTTGTCAATCTAAACCAATTCATTGTTTCACTGTAGTGTCCCCTTAAATGTGATCCTGTGTAGAATGAAGAGTATTCAGGATAAACCCCTACACGTGGCAGCTGATTGGGCTACCTAGTTCGTGATATATAATCTTAGGTGTACAGTACTCACGGATTGAAACGCGGCATCATTCTTTTAGTATAACGAATGCTGTGAGATATTGCTTGCAATAAGCTCGTCACGTCACTGTACATCTGGCTGCTAAAGGTAATGTTGGCGCTGATGTAACGGTTCCGAGTCAAAATTATGTTGATATGACACGACCTGTAGATGCTGGGAACAAAGGTGCCATCATTAGTCCTAAATTTTTCGCGTTTCAATCTGCTAGTACCGTACGGTCGAAGGTTTAATGTGGACAAAGAAGAGCACAGACTGCCAGCCAAGGATTTATCGGCAATACGCCGAATATATTGTCACGGGGACGTGACGGTGAAGAAGGCTCCAGCAGAACTCGGAAATACGGAACTTTTTATTTGGGTGAACTTGTGCCCGGAAAAATTAAATGTCAATTACAAGCAATACACGCTGTACACTGATAGCGGCAAATAGAGCGTCGGCCGTCGGTAATCTGATCTCTGGTAAGGCGTGTCGACATTTATACATGCAGCATCGAAGGTTGTAGTGTTATTGCTGGTGCTCATGAAAGCTCTCGAGTAAACTTGACTACAGTAGACTCTCATTAAACGGAACCTGAAGGCATCATGAAAATATGTTCCATTTAACGAGAGTCCTGTTTACAGAGAGATGGACGGGGACGCAAAATACAGGTATGAAACCGATCATATTAGAGGCAGTTGTTCTGTTTAAGCAGCAGTTCTGTTTAAGAGATTTTCGTTTACTGACAGTCTACTGTATTTGCGTCCTGTTCGTAATCTTAACAGGATGATCTCAAATAATTGCGAGGCTTTCCAAACATTGCAGCGCGGTCTGCGCCGAGCATTGAGAAGTTTTTCTGGGTGAAACCTGAATACATCAAAATAAGACAATAAATGCACGTGGCAATACCTATACAGGGGCAGGATCGGACGCGAAAGAACGACATTAACAAAACTTACACGCGAGTGTTTTCCTTCTTTCACAAACCCTACAACATCATTTGAGTTGGTGTTCGTTGCTTCTTTTTTAGTAAATACCTATGTATTAAGTGTATACGTGTACATGTGTGCAGGTATACAGCATATTTACTCGAATTTAGGCCGGCCCCGATTCTAAGCCGACCCCCGAAATTCGCAAGGCCGGAAAACAACAAAAACTTAATCATTGTACTCGAACCTAAGCCGACCCCCCCACTTTCGCACGCATTTTTTTTCGAAAAAAAAAAAAAAACATTGGCTTAGATTCGAATAAATACGGTGCATGTTTTTCCCTTTTGTTTTCTTTGCTATTAGCTGACCTGTACGCACTTTGTTGCGTATTGTGTTGGACTGGCCACTATACTCGGTTACAACCTAAGCAAAAAATGTAAGCTCCACCTACAGCCGTCATTGTCCCTCCCACAGAGAGTTCGCATAATTGCTCCATCGAATAGCGCTTACTCCTTTTTGTGGCATCAAGCATTTCCTGTGTGTTTGAGATAGTTGACTTCCCCATACAGACACACGTTTGTGTCTGTGGTTTTGTGTCGGAACTTGAACGCTCTGGTAAACTTCGTCAGGGATCCTGACGCCGCTTCTTAGTTAAACGTAATGTTTTAGGTAGTAATGACGAACCTTCAACTGTTAATATGCACAGCATTTGCATTAGCCAAGAAAAAGTGCTTACGGTTCCAGCAAACACAAGCTGCCACAACCGTCTCTCACTGGTGAAGGGCAGAGCATACGGTTCTGAGGGCGGAGTATATGTTTCTCTTAGGTTGTTACTGAGTATAGCCACTTTAGGCTATTGGTCCAAATAATCCTTGTATATCCCCTTCCGGCACAAATTATGATTGACTGTCTGAAAATATCTCAGATTTGCAGAACATAATTCCAAGGCACTTGATATCACACTCGAAGTAAGAAAATCAAGTAATATGTTGTTTTGTGCTAGGTTTAATAAATAATCCTAATTAGTGTGTAATTAAATTGCAATTCCGCTGTAAGTCATGTTCCATTCTTACATAAAAATAAATGGAATCGTAGGCTGAAAATGTATGGGTAACTTGTTTTTGGGTGTATTCATTTAGCGTAAAGAAAAAAGATACTTATGACGTTGGTCTTGGAATGCGGCATGTCGACCGAGCTGTCAAACATTGTAGTGTCTTCACCAAAGTGGTCGGCTGTAGTCATGCACAGAACATTGAGGTTATGGCAAGACACCTTGACTATGCAGAAGGTTCATTGCATCCATTCGCTCTGTCTTGGCCAGTAGTCCAAAGAACTGGCCAAAACATGTTGCGTCCACATATGTGAAGGCTGCACCTCAAGGGAATACGCAATTTTCTGTTCATGAAAATAAAGTTCCATTGATTGATTGATTGATTGATTGATTGATTGATTGATTGATTCATTGATTCATTGAACATGAGCAACGCTTTTCCATCATTGTCTTGTCCGTTCCACGCACGCAGGCATCAGCTCCTGCGCCGACTTCCTGGCGTACGCCATCATCACGCATCTGCTGTGGCCCACGCGGAGTCAGCAGTACTTCCAGCTACAGTCTGAGCTCGATCCCGGCGACGAGCTCGAGGAGCTCAACGAGGCGCCACACAACCTCCAGGCCAACTGTCGAAAGGTCTAAGATTGTTGCGTCTTTTGGCCTCACCCCCCTCCCCCCCTCATTCCCCCCTGGCTCCCCCACCCCCCCTCGAAGAGCGTCTGAAGAGCACATCAGCCACGCATGATGCACAACAGAAAACCTGTTACAGCCACAACCCTGCCTGCCTGCCTGCTTCGTTCGTGCCTGCACGTCGGGTCGTACCGCATGATAGAGTTCTGCACAGCTGTGATCTGTTCATCGGTATGCCGCTCAGACATCGTTAACTGACACCTTTTGTTTTTAGATGCTTTTGTTTTGCCACTCTCGTCTGCCATTGCAGCTGTGTTTGTGATGCGTTTCGCTTATTTCAGCAAGTTCAGCGCAGGCATCACTTTGAATTTGAGGTGCAGGGTGATACAATAGTTACAGAAGGAGGTAAAAAAATTGAATATTTCCAATAAATGTTCAGAAAGGAAAATTGACAATGACCCGATTGTACAAGGAAATCCATGCGGATTTCTCAGAAAAAAGTTTCTTAGTAGCTGAAAAATTCATCGTGGTCCGGGGACGGGACGAATTGCAGTTTCCAGTTCATCTTATTTGCAGTTTCCAATAAATGTGCACTGTAGCAGGATGCACAGTTATCACAGGAAAATGTGGGGTTGTCTTTATTTTATTTTATTTATTTTTTTGTCCTTAATAATGAGAAGGTTTTACAGCCAGAGTATGTAGTTAAGGTTTGTCACCCTGAGGCAGTGCCACTGTTGCCCGGGAGCTGTTGTAAAATTGTCTCTTGCAGTCCAGCATTCTGCCTATATCTAGTTTTTTTTTTTTTTTGACACCAGTACACTGAGCGTCTGTTGCTTATTTCGACTGAATTCCATTTGATGATGCCATCAGCTTTGAATCGCCATGGTGCTGGCTGGGCTTTGCATTGTAATCTTGGCTTAGCATTATAATCCGCTGAGTCATCTTGGGAATTTTGCTGTGTCGAAAGAACTGATGCGACTGAAGTGCCACCTGTTGGCGTCAAATCCAAAATTTCTGGATAATTGAGAAGAGGAGTATCTGTGTGGGGGAGGGGGCACTTGATTAGCATTTTATGGTACTTATCTTTGTCTCAAATATGGCCGTTTCAAACCACACTTCACAAAAACCTTCAGGAAGTGCTACTATATCGAAGTGTCTCATTTTACGTTAATCCAGTATACTGAAGCATTCCTGAAGCCATCTCATGTTTTTTTAATCTCTTTGTTCTTATCCATTCCAATCAGTATTTGTGGGCAAACCAGCTGAATAGTGCAGTGTTTTTGTTGCATCTTTGTAACACCTATTGCTCAGCTCCGCTCACTCCTAACTGTCGTACCCAGAGTACAAAGTTTTGTCGTGTTGCTTCGTTTTCTCTTGCACTTCCCAAAAAGAAAACATTCTCTGCCTGCGGCTGTCCTCTCTCGATCGCACCGGCACAGTCATTTTGTTCCCAGTACCACTTTGTTGTACGCACCTTTTTTTTCAAACTCTTTCTGAAAGATGCTGTGATGTCAACCTTCCTACTAAGATATCTATCGTTTCTGACTGCTGGTGTTCTGTGGAGTACCATTAACATTTGTGTTTGAGTAGCCCTATTGATGCATGCTTAAATGACTGCAGAGGGAAGTGTTACGTCATGTTAGGTTTGTATATTAGGTTTCTAATAGCTCCAGAATTGCCACCATTAGTTGAAGTACAGTTTACTAAATATGTGATCGGGCAGGAGAGATGGGTGGCAGTACTACTGGCCTACTTTTAAAGTGCTGCACCTGCTCTCTCCTAGAGCTTTTTTTTTTTCGTACTAATTCCCTAACTTTGTTGTGGAACTTTTGCTAACATCTTCTGCTCGAACGCATACTGAAGTTATGTGGAATCCGTGTCGTCACTACGACAGCAGTGACGCCACAAGATGAAGTTCAGAATATAGAACTTGGAGCTTTGTGTCTTTTGTTAAAGCATCAATTCAGGTAGCCTGTTTTGTAGAATTAACATCCTCCGTTTGGTGTCTATTTATATTTTGTGTATACGCCATCTAGCAGTGCCTACATTATATAGACAGTATTCTTATCTCGCCAGAGCTCACAGGCTTTGGCGGCAATGTAGACCTCTGTTACCATGACGAACTGTGTTTTGGGGCACAATGCATGCGCACTGTTGCTACACGCACGCGTTCTCTCACTGTTTTGCCAGCCACCATTTGTATTGCACCCTTGAGTATTGTTTTGTAGCCACCCTTACATTGTTATAGTGCTTGTTGTTTGTTGCTCCATAGTGTTTTGTTTATGCCATTTTTTTTATATCTTGTTGTATTCAAAGGTGCAACCCTATAGTCCTTGTGCACTTGTTGACAAACGAAACACATGCACAGTATTTCAATCACGAGAGACCCCAAGATACAAGCATATAACTTATGTATAGCAGTGCCATTGTATTTTTCTGCCTACAACAAAGACACGATAAAGTGCTAGACTTGGCTAGATGTGATCACAAATCTGTAGTATTTGTAACTAGCACAGGAATTCACATTGGACAAGGGGACAAAAAGTGACAAGATTACATGTGACGAGAAAATGACAAACAAAGCATAGAGAGTGGTGAAACTAACAGCGCTCGTTAAACAACACAAAGCCAGAATGTTTAAAATGTCCTGCTCTAATCCCAGTATCCAAGTTTTTCTTTTTATGCTTTTAGTGTCAATTTTTTTTCTTTTGCATTCACTGCTGTTAGGCCATATTGAATAGCTTTTGCAGCCCATCCTTGTATATCAGCATTTTTGATTTAGTTGCCATGTAGTTTTTTTTTTAATTTTTGCATTGAGGTTTGTGTAATGCCATAATATTTGCATGTTTTAATGCATCGTATCATTTTTTTTTACAAGACCTTGTCGATCTTGCTCTTTCTTACATTCCATGCAGGCCTTTCAGGACTAACAACTTTTTTATTATTATAATTTAAGAAAAATGTACTTACTCAAAGTGTTTGGTGCTTTGCCTCTTGCATGGCCAGCACTACGTGTGTGCTTTTCTGTTGCTTACGTGTTCTTTTTGTGTACGTGTCGTGTGTTTTTCAGGAGTTAGAATGTAAGTAGATCCAGTCATGAGCATGATTACAGCTTTACTGCCTGCCTTTGAATCTTTTTCTACTGCGCACGACGTACAAGAAGCAACGCCATCAAAGTCGAGGAAACTTGCATGCCAGCGTTTTCGTTCAACACTGCCTGTGAATGTCCAAAGCAGCAGCTCAATTGTTGCAAAAAATTTTAGCCTTAATATCCGCTCAGGATGATTTGTTGAAGTAGAAGGAAAAGACAGACTGGCCAATCACGTTGTTCCTTGGGCCTACTAATTTATTTGACACTTGTGGTCACTTTGCGCAATGCATTTCAGTGCATTCCCGGTTAATACGATTTTCCTGATAATACGTTTTATCCGTAAAATGCACTGACGGGGGGTCTAACTGCGTGTGCTTACAGCTGGCACATGAATGCATGCCTCATTTCACGATCAGATATGCCGTAAAATGCAGAGCATACAGTGAATGCAAATACGACATATATTGGCGCAACTCTTGGTCTCAGCTAAAGAATGTTATACGATAACATAATTGAGGCTCCTAAGTGTAATACAAGAAGCGAGATTTATATGCTAAAATCTGGGACAAGGAATATACGCGGCATTTTACGGCGCTCGAGATTCGATTTGAATATCCGCATGCTGGCACACTTTCAATTCTTATGATATTCACGGTTCATACGAATGTCTGGATTCTACATTTTCTCTCTAAATGCTCGACCAAGTGGTGTTCTTTTATTCGCACATTTTAATGACTGCCACACAGAAATCACCGCCGGCACAAATGTGCGTGCCTGGTTTTGCCGTTGGGTTAATGCAAAATGTGATTTGCGATATCTGCATGCTCGGCAATCGGGACCGCGACCGCTTCATTTTCTCTCTCTCTCTCTCTCTCTCCAAAAATTTTTCTTTTCTTTTTTCTTTCCAGCAAACTAAAAGGAGTCATGCGAGCATCTTCTGTTAGAGAAACGGAAGCACCCACCGCAGTCGGTAATGACTCGGCAAGAAGAGGCTACATCTCTTTTTAAGTGCTTCCCGCTTGCCTGCCGTCGCAAAAAGCCTCCCGACGTGTTTTGACGCTTCTGCTACACGTTGTTTACTATACGTAGCACCCGCACTTGTTGCATCGAGTACTTACGTGTACAGGATTGTTTTTTAATTCCGGAAAAACTCGTCTCGTTTTTCTTTTTTCGACGGCGCGGAGTCGTTCCGAAGTGGCCGTCGTGGTGCTAGGGTTCCGGTTGCGCACGTTTCTGTTCGCATCGCTCGTAGATGGACCTCTTGCGTGTGACCGTGGGAGATCCGACGATAACGTCCTTTACATTAACCATTATTGTCGTGTTATGCCAACGGACACCTTGGCCTAGATAGGGCTACGTCAGACAAGCCAGAATCTTGTAGCGTATTAGACGTAGAGATGGACGCCATCGACACGCACTTGTGTGCGACATTTCCGTGCCACATGTTAAAGAGATGACTCGCCCGGCTAGGTGGTCCACAAGACTCTTGAATGCCACCTGTAAAGACTAGTTTAATAGAAACGCCACTATACTTTACGCCTGTGCAGCAATGCTGAACTAGTCTAGCAAGGAGAAGTGTATGGTCTAGAAAGGATGAGTGTGCGGTCTGCCAAGGACGAGTGTATGGTCTAGCAAGGACAAGTGTACGGTGTCGCAAATCACGATGTGCCTATCTCGTTAAGATCGGGTTAAGATTGTTTCGCGCACGAAATGCTTCTCCGTGAGGACTTCCGCATTGCTTCGAGTCTCGCTTAGCAGAAAAAAACAATTGGACTCATAATCTCAGCTTGCTCGAAACGTCCTGCCTTTTAATGTAGAGTTACCCGAAGTAGCCTTTGCGCAGTTTTAAATTGAATGGTGGACAATCGTTTGGACCGTGTTTGCAGCGTCGTGTTTTTTGCAAAGACGTCTTTCCGGTGGCCTGTATAGGTGCAACGCAGTGTTTAGCGCGACTAGTCAGCAACTTGTATCAAGGATGATGACTGTACCACTATGGCCGATTTTTTTCCTGAGAAAGCTGTGATCTTCTGTTCCTTTTCACTTTTTCCTCTCGTTTCCTGTTTTATGTCGGAATGTATTGAGGGACGCTGAAGTACACTTGTGTTAACAGTGGCAGTGCACCGCCTTTTTCATACGGTGCCAAGCGCTGCCCCTCCGAGGAGTCTTCGTTTTGAACGCCCCTCCAATGCTAACTATATTGCAACGTTTCATGCAATGACTAGCTATGTTGGAGGCATGCTTTCTTTTTTGTTTGTTTTTTTTTCTCTCAGTGTATGTTTTCTGCGATGCCTTCAACATCTGATTTCCTCTTTGCCGTGCTGTCTCCTATTTTCCTAAAAGCCGCGTTTCTGTTAATTTTCTTGTTCCAAAGTTCTGACTGATGAGTGTGTGCCACCAGAGCATTTATTACCTGTTTCTCAATGATTCTGGTGTCTTGTAACGATCTGTTGTTGGTTTTAGAAAAGAAATAAACTGATGCAAGAATAAGCAGTGTCAGTGTCTCATTCTGGATCCTTGCCTCAACACATGCGCTCTTGGGAAAATCAGCTGCAACTGGTTTATAGACATGCGTTCAATTATTTCAGATGCTCTGTAACTTGGCGGTATTTTTCGCTAGTGTTTTAAGGTTTGGGACCCTTTCTTAGTCCATAAAGTGAACACTAAAAGAATCAATATCTGTACTAATTTAATATGTTCTCAAATTGTTTTGCCTATTATGATAGCCAAGCACAAGGTCTCCATCCGACTTGTCGTTGAAGAATAGGGTAGAGAATGTAACTTTATTGAATATGTGGCCTTTTGTATTGCAGAATGTATAAGTTCAAAGGGCTGCAGACAATGATACTAAAGGCACGGGTTGTTGGGCCAAGCTCTTAAGGAAACATCGAGTGTGTCTGGCCTTGTCATGTTCGTTTTACTCTCAATACACTAATTCAAAAATTTTCAGCGATGCTTACCGAGCACCTTTTGTAATGTTAAAAAAAAAACTGACCTTCAAGGAACTGGTTCGTTCTAAAAAAATTACTCAAAGGACAACTCGATACGTGTACCGTACACTCCCCGTTTCTTGCAAACTGTGATTGTCTAAACTCGATCATTCTCAAGCACTTCACATTTGTCCTTGCACTTAGTGCACGCACCTGACTTTGTTTAGCTTTTTTTTGCGGTGAAACGACTGAACAATTGCACACACAAGACAGAGTGCCAACATTCGGCTGATGCTCATTGTTTGATTTGGCAGGTCATAATCGCAGAGCGAATAACAGCGTAACTATTGACTTGTGTAAATTGCTGTTCTGTAGAATGTACAAGCTTCCATCACAAGGAAATAATGCATACGAAAGGACAGTGTAACTTTTGTGTGTTGTCACTTTCCCATTTGATTACAGGATTAGTTGTTATGAAAAACGAAAGCGTGGCCTTTTGCAAGACGTTGTTTTTATCTCTAATCACAGCTTGTGTATTCTCCAGGATCAAAGAATACTGATGTCAAGTGTTAAACATTGCTCCGCCTTGTCTATAATTAGCAAGATGTCAAAACGCACAGGTTTAGCTTAGCATGCTTGTAGTGCCTCAATCGGTGTTGTAAGTTTGTCGCCATACTTCTGAGAGCCTATTGAATAAACATAATAAGCCGTAATTTGGAATGATATTGCGGCTTTCAGGAAGCGCTCAACTTTGTGCTTAATTAATTCAATAACATCGTGTGGTAGATTCAGGCCCGTAGCCAGGAATTTTTTTTCGGGAGGGCCCGCATGCTGAAAGCCTTGACTAATTTAGAACAACACTGATTTTCAAGGTAATATTGAAAGACGAGCTAGTTGGTACGAGTGCATCGTAACTTATTTTTAGCGCACACTGACACACGGACACAGAAAAAGAAGGGTACAACACTAGCGCTACTATCAACTGAAGGTTTTATTCAGAAAAGGAACATTTATATATCAAAGTAGTCACCCTCTGCCCATGCGCACCGTCGTAATTTCAAATCCATATCATCGTACCATATCTCATGTGTTCATTATCCGCTTTAGCAGTGACACTTCTTTTTCGAAAATTGTCACTGACTACAGGATGATTGCCTAATGTTGATGTGTATCAACATTAGGCAATCAAGGCTGTATCAGCCACCCGTCAGTGACAATTTTCGAAAAAGAAGTGTCACTGCTAAAGCGGATAATGAACACATGAGATACGGTACGATGATATGGATTTGAAATTACGACGGTGCGCATGGGCAGAGGGTGACTACTTTGATATATAAATGTTCCTTTTCTGAATAAAACCTTCAGTTGATAGTAGCGCTAGTGTTGTACCCTTCTTTTTCTGTGTCCGTGTGTCAGTGTGCGCTAAATATAAGTTACGATGCACCGATTTTCATAATTTCTTCTCGGTAAAATACCTCCCTCCATCAGAATTTGGCTCCCCCCCCCCCCCCCACCTGGTTACGAGCCTGGGTAGGTTGCAGTGTTGATGCTGCATTCTAGATTTTCTTCTCAAATTATTATGTGATGAATGAGGTTTCGCATAAAGCTACAAGAAGATGCACTCACAGACTCTGTTTATTATGTTTTTTATGCAATAAAATTGGGGCAGGTACGCACTAGTGGCGCGACGACTGAAGAAACAAAAACGATGCGGGTGGCGTTCCCCTCCTCTTCACCCTAACTTTCCTTTCCCACACTGTATACTATACCATACATGGCTATGCTATGCATCGCCATCTACCCTCCATTCCTTCCTCACCCTCATTCCCTTTCCCACCTCCTTGCTTTATCATACTATACGTGGCTATCGTTATCTTTCTTTCGTTCTCTCTCTATCTCTTTCGTTCCCTCTATTTCTATCTTCCTTTCTGTGTCTTCGTTTCTCTCTCTACCCGTTCTCTCGCCCATCCAAGTTATTGCATCCCATGCCGGACAAATGGACAAATCGGCGCAGCGGGAGAGCGCTCGCCGGGCGCACGTGTTTGGGGAGCGAAGCAGAAGGTGAGGAAGAGGACGATGAGAGTGCGCGCGGGCCGACTTATTGCGTAGCACACTCTAGAAAGGTAGAGGTTGTCCATGATGATGATAGTTTTTGTTGACGCGAAACGGCAGAACGGTTTAAGCTCGAGCTTAAACAACTCCACCGTTAAAGGGACACTAAAGTGACACAATGACTTGGTTTAAATCGATAAGTTGTACTCCGAGAAATCTATAGCGTCTTTAATGTCACCATCATATGTTCATTACTAGAAAAGGAAGTAAAGGTTAAAGATTCATTTTTAAATCTCGCGCCGAAATCTCCGTGCGTGACGTCACTGACTTCAAAATGTATTTTTCGTACTTTGGCGACTTTGGCTCAATGAAATTTTCTGAAACTTGATGTGGTAAGTGTATGGCCCCTACAGATGACAATGCACTTCATTTTTACCGTTTAGAAACTGCGTGACAGTAGACGCCGTCAAAATCTATGACGTCACGACTAGTAGTGTGAGAATTTCAAGGTGGCATCTCCACCCGCATTTTCTTTTCGCGCGTTTTCTCGCTTACCAAGCGTCTTCTCACGGTAAGAGTGGTGCTTTCGGGATTGTAAAATTGTAATTTACCAATACGCGAAAAACTTTTTAGGGGCGAATGCACCTTAGGGTCTAGGCTTGTCCGTTGTGTGGTGTCCGTGCTCACGGCACAGCACCTTGTAAAATCCCCTAAAAAAGGTTTCACAATACACTAAGTATCAATCATAATTGTGACAGAACCATATAAAACACCTATAGAAGCACAAACTCTTTATAGTAGTCAGCGACTTCAACATACACATTATTATGGACCTCAGGACCGCGCTTTGTCGTCGACTCTTCATGTCACTCAATTTACATTATATGGGGCAACGCTCGGGTAACATATGTGAGACACAAAAAAAAAAAGGTTCAACAGTACACTAATATCAATTATAATTGTAACAGAACAATATAACACTCCTACAAGCACAAACCCTTTATACTAGTCGGCGACAACAACGTAGACATTACGGACCTTAGGACCTAGCTTCGCCCACTCGTCATCATTCACTTCGTGGAGATGCGTTCCATATTTTTTTCTCTTTAGTGTCCCTTTAATATGCAAGCCTGGCTTTGATCGTGTCACTCGAAGAAATGGCGCGCGCGGGTTGTCTCAAGAGCTGCACGAACCACAGCTGCTGTAACTCGGATCGTGGCGTGTATACGTACGCAAGTGTATGCCGCGCGTTCAAGCCGCAGCTAACAAGAAGACAAAGGGTAATGGATGCGGCAAAGGCTCGACCGCTCCCGCGTGCGCGTGGGTGCGTGGATCACTGCTCACATATCCATGCACGACAAGCCGCGAGCCGACGCCGGCTGAATAATGGACGCGTCTGTTGTTGAGTCATATGACATGAGTTGTAGGAGAGGAGGGAACGACGCAGCTGTTGGGTTGGCGGAGATGCTGAGGGAATTAATGTGCGTTGTGCACGACCGTGATCGCGTGGGCGGCAGAAAAAGAAAGTGGACTTACGCGATCTGTTACAGAACATTTAAACCGGCTGGCTGTATCTATATCATGCTGACGTCACGCGGCTTGACGTCACAGCGTGCACGAACAAGAACGCACCAGAATGCCGATACGGCCAGACCAGCAGGAGCTTCAGTTATGGCGCGTATACCCACGATTTTATTTCTTATGTGGTCCGGTCCCTGAACACACTAAAGCAAAAGGGAGTATTTGGGGCAGGGGCGTAGCCAGGGGGGGGGGGGGGTACACCCCCCCCCCTGAAAATTTTCAGTTTTCCTTGTGCATATATACACGCGCACATACAAACGCACGCACGAACATACATAGTATGGTTGAACCCCCCCCCCCCCCCCGGGCGTCTATTTGGGGCGTACTTGTGCTACACAACATTCTATAAGAAAAATCGTGTCTTAATAGCGAAGCTGTTTACTGTTTAGCAAATCGTTCCTCGTCCGGCGAACCAAAAAACTGTGATCATCATAAACGGGTATACGTCACAGAAATTGGGTAAATCCCACTACTCACCACTGGAACACTAAAAATGAACAGTTAGCCCAACAAATGGTGGCGAAGCTACGGCGGCGAGCCGAAGACCCCGAGTATACGCGTACAACGAGAGTATACCAGGTAACGGGAAAGCAACGGCGGCGGCGAGAAGACGCGAAGCGATGGAAGGCCTACGCCAACGACGATGTGCCCATAGATCTATGAGAGGTGCCAACGCTTGGTTTCAGCGCGAGTGTCTGTCTCTGGAGTTTGGACATCCGTGTCGTACGTGTCGTGCGCTGAGAATCAATAAAAAAAAACGTAGAAACAACGTAGCATCACCTAGCTAAAGCCTAACAATTAACGACCCAGAAGCAACCTAGAAACAACCAGATTAGTCTTCGGAATAGTTCAGTTTCGCTGTTTCAAGCCTTGCGCGGGGAGTGGCTGGCTAGAAACCTGCTTTCCAGGCCGACCTCTCCTCCCTTCTCGTCATTAAACATTTTTCTTCTTCCTTAATAATGAATTACCTGTAGAGGGTAAGCCCCATATGTTTCGAGGAGCAAGCGAGCAAAGTCGAGAAGGAAGAAGCCGTACGCTTACGGCTGCAGGGCGGCAGGGCGATGGCCCACTGAGGCATTCGGTTCCCTGCTATTCCTTCTCAAAATTGCCCGCCCCATGACCACCTAGACAAGAAGAAAAAGGCTCAGGCACTCGTCACATGAGACGTCAAAATTCTCCTCCCTTTCGGTCTTCTGGCGCGGAGAAAACGATCAGCAGCAAGCCATGAAAAGGTGAGGGCAGCGGCGACGTACACTCTAAATGGAGTTACACCCTTTGGGGAGTGTTTTCGTCCAACAGCAACAACAGCCATAAATCTTGCGTGGCCCTCCTTGCTTTAACGCCAGGCAAGATATCAGCGTGACATAGCGTCCTCGACTGGAAGAGGGGCATGCGCCGAGTTTGCAAGAAAGGAAATGCCCGCAAGCCCGATTATTGATGTGGGACAAAAAAAAAAAAGACTCCCCAAAAGGTGTAAGCTGTTTTGCGGTGTACCCTAGTAACTCTCTTTTTGGATAACTCGGCACCGTTAGCAATCGTCGTAAGCTCAGCGTTAAAAGCACGAAGCCATGTGACATGATATGCTTACAACACCAGTCATTACGGACAAATAGTTTACAGCAGGGTTCTCAAGCTCGTTTTTGTGAAACAGAGCCGTAGCCAACACTAATGAAACAGACAATCAAGGCAACGCGCAGGGGGCGTTATTTGTCGCTTTTTGTAATTGCAGTGCGATGATTTTGACCTAAATTGAAAGGAATAATAGTGGAGGAAAAATTCTCTCGTGTCGGACCTGAACTCGTGGCCCAACCTTCGAATGGGGGCGTAGACAAATTTTTTTCAGTGCGCGCCTGACCCTCCTCTATGTACAGTCGTCAGCAAGCTTAACTCAAACGCTCCCGGGGGGGAGGGAGCAACTTTTCCCTTTGCATCGTCCTCTCGACGCCCATGATATACGCTACTTTTTAGGCATTCCAGACCTTAATTCGTGCGATTATTGCGTTTTGAAGGCGAGCATTGGTCGTATGAGCAGCCGCTCAAACTAGAGGCTGTTTGAGAAAATATGAGAATTGTCGGAAGATACACAGTGCAAAAAAAAAAAAAAGAAGAAAAGCACGGCTACAAAAAGTAAACGCACAGGACAAGCGCTGACTTCCCATTGAATTCATGAATGCGTCATTAATGACCCAGTCATGTCAATAAAATTCCGTTGGAAGTCAGCGCTTGTACTGCCAGTAATATAATTATTGGGGTTTTACGTCCCCAAACCATGATTTGATTATGAGGGACGCCGTAGTGGAGGAGGGCTGCGGAAATTTGGGCCACCTGGGGTTCGTTAACGTGCACCTAAATCTAATTACACGGGCCTCTAACATTTTCGTCTCCATCGAAAGCGCGCTTGTCCTGCGTGTTTACTCTTTGTAGCCGTGTCTTTTTTCTTTCTTTTTTTGCCCCCATTGTTTATCTTCAGTGTGAATAAGCTACCAGCCCAGTCAGCTACTTTAATGAATTGCCGGAACCGTGTTCGCAGCACCGTCGGAAACGTGACCCGCTTCAACCGCTGGTTGTCGCAATCCAGCGATCGCGCCAAGGACCAGGATCCGTGGAACGACTTCCGCCTCGACTCGGGCGGCGAAACCAAGATGGCCTTCGAGGACGACTTCCACCTCACCGTCATACCCAACTTCCATCACGACTCGGACGCGTACATCTCCAAGCTGGGTAATTATATAACAGCTTCTCTCGAGCCTCGCATTTCTATGGGCTTCGTGGTGCTATTTCTGCCTGTTCACTGTAAAGCCATAACCACACGTACGCGTTACGACGCGTCAGCGCGTGGCGTGTGAGGGCGCGGCGCTGACGCTACACTCGCTGACGCGTTGTAACGCGTACGTGTGGTTAGGTCTTAAGAAACGCTAGCTACTGCGAATCTGTTAAGTTGCGAACATGCAATGGATGTGTGATAGTGAAAAAATAGCAAAACTTAATCATATTGCGCTCGGAAGGTAACACTGCACCTCAAAAGTTGCAACAATAATGTTTTGGAACTCCCGCCACAACAAAACAGCTTCGACTTTGTTTGGCTACGTATGGCTTTGCAAATAAACGTGACAGCTCTCTTCAATCTCAAAGGCTGGGCTTTTTATTTACTGCGAATAACTGTCACATTGCGTCATGACTGCAATGTGCATACTTGTAAAAGGCATCGTTTTGAACTCGTCCACCTCTCTACCTGACTGCAATGTGACCCGTGTCCTCCGCGATTAAATCCGGCAGCGCGCTGTTGCCAATCGCGGAGGACATAGATGTTATTATTTAGTTTTGCTGAATCTCCATGAGAGAGCAGCGCGGTCGTTCAATCTAGGCGGTAAGCGTAACCTCAATCGGCCCACAGTTATGCTAGTGTCAACATTCATAATAAAACGATGTAACATTATCAGACCACTTTACAACATAACGGGGACATGATTGTGAAAATAGGATATATATGTTATTTACAATGCTGGCTCGGCGTGGCCTGCTAGCTCAGTCGGTTAGAGCGTCGTGCTAATAACGCGAAGGTCGTAGGTTCGATCCCTGCGCAGGCCATGTATTTTTTTTTCTTTAGGCAGAAAGTATTTTTTATTATTATTGAATTGCCATATAAACGTAGGCTAATATGAATCCCGCCGTCACACTGCTGCAAGTCCTTGACTGTTTACCATACATCGGTAAGATGCGATTTATGTCAGACAGCTGAGCTAGTAGGTAGGGGCCGCCTTTTAACATGAGCTCTATGTCTAATTGTACATCTTAATTATACAATCGTTCGTGAGAATATACTCCGCTCACTGCAATCAGGTTTGGTGTCTTTCCACCTGATTAGGTGAAATCCATCAAACGAGCAAAAGCTTTTCATTTTAACAATCAAGCTCCACGTAATGCACTCTTGTGGGGCTAATTTTGTGTAACCCTTTCAACTGTGTGGTGTATTAAATGGTTTGCAAACTGAAACGCGGCTCTACAAACTGCAGAAAAACTGTGCCCTTTTGATACAGCTTTTGCTATCCTGATCTGTAGTATATAAGTACAACATGTTTCAGAAATAAAAATTCAGTTGTGAGTAGTGCACATCCGTCCTCTCCGTTGGTCCCTGTCTTTCCAGCGCTATGACTTCAATCAATGCAGCAAGTAAAACATCTACCCTGTGCTTCATGCAGTAAATAATTTATGCATGCTGCTACATTGAACAATAGAATGACCTCTCAGGTTGCTATGGTTATGCAAATGACCCAATGAAATTCGAGCATGTTACTGCTTCATTATTGCAGCCCGGCAATACAGTAGTCCATAAGTGTTGCGTTGTCCTCAAACTCTTTGCATTGCGTTGTTCTTTGCATTGTTCTAATATGTTTGTCATGGTACTAATTCATTTGTATTCTCTAAAGCCATGAACAATGCATGATCAATATCCAATTTGTGATAACTCATGGTGCTGCTCTCTGGCATTCACTGTCATTTAGGATGTTTGGGTTTGTAGGTCACTTGCCTCTACACTTGAAACAGGAATATGAGGTATCACAACTCTCTTTCTCCGACTTTATAAGAGCTATTTAACATAATAATTAATTTAATTTGTTAGCAGAGAAATTTGTATGCTGTCGCTTCACATAATGCCAACCTACTGCTAGTTAGTATACCTTATAAGGGGAGCTGTTACAAGAGGTATTAAGTGACTGTTACCAGAGGTTACTTGTAAAGCACATTCACACGTCGTCGAAGCTTTGCATAACAACATAAAACGGGCCATTTGTTTCCAGAGAACAAACTGGAGTGCCTCCAGCAAGTCAACAAGAACCCGAACACGAAGGAAATGGTTGCAGCCATAACACGAGCCCGAGCCCTGCGCATGAAGTACGCCGAAATGAACCCTGACGCAAATGCCAAGCCGCAAGACGAGTCAGCGGAAGACGAAGACGGTGGACTCCTGGCGCTGTTTCCGACTTTGATCATGCCGGTGCGGGCGTATCTTGCTTTGCTTTATACCCTGCTCAGTGTACATATATCCCTTTTTGACATGGCGTGTTCATTTGGAGACGTGACTAACATTTGACATTACTGTGCTCTAGTGGCAAGAAAGGCCCTTGTCTTCTTTTGTTACCGTGAAGCTGATATTCATTACTGCTAGAACAACTGCCCAGAATTGTAAGCTTAAATTTTGTAAACAGCAACATTCGAAAAGTTTCGCTTGTATGTGAGGAATGAATAATCGTAGCAATGTTTAAAGAGAGGCTGCTTGCATACGAGGGATGAGGCCAATGTTTCAGCTGTAGTGTAGGTGTTTAATTACATTAGTGTTGTCGTACATTACCGAAACTTCACTGTTTACTTGTCTGAGCCAGTGCCTTGTTTTGAAAGAGCGTTAGGTCTGTCTAGTCACCCACTATAGTCGAACCCTCGTTTTGCAAACATGGATATGATATAAAGCAAATCAAGAGACCATCTTGCTGCTAGTACAGTGTAATTAATGTGTGTTTAACCCTTTGTGACACATTGTCCTCATTTGGAGATGTGGCTCACTTTTGCCAGTCTTCTGAGCTAGTGGCAAGGGAGAGACCATACACACTGAGCTAACCGTAAATTAAGCATTCTTGTTGCCTAATGTTCCGTTATATCACTTCTGGGTGAAATATCTTGCTACTCAAGATTCTTTGGGCGAAGGCAGTACCATGTTTAACGAGACATTGGATTTGAGGCGTTTTGGCTGGAAATAAAACTTTTTTTTTACCTTTTTAGGAATGCTCACTGCTAGTAGGCAGCTATCGCATGTAATATGAGTGGGTCAATTGTTTAATTCGGTTATGCAGAAATATATAGAATGACTGATTGTATAATTAAATAATGTACAATAACCAGATAATTATTTACGCTGTCATTACAATTCATTGATGTAAAATACACTGTAATTGATTCTAACACTTAGAACTGCGGCAGAAAATTATGCAGATTTCATGCATTTGTAGACAGTCGATCGTAATGCGTGTTGCAAAGGGTTATACCAGGTTATCTGCCCATTTCATTCAAACTTAGAGACGTCTCCTAAATATTGTCATGTGGCCATGACGTTGATGAAGGCAGCAGCTGGCGTGTTCATCAGTGGTTTTACTACGTGTGACAAACCGGTTACAAAGTGTTTACCTTGTTGTATATCTTGTAACCCACCCCTTATGTAATACCCCCTAGTGGGGTCTTTAAGGAAATGAAATGAATAAATACAAATAGGGGCGTGCATGGCAATATTGTGACTTTAGCACATGACCTGCATTAGTACTTATGAAGAGACTGTCGCTACTTCAGAGGCATATTTTAGGGTGCTGCTAACTAATGACAAGTTTTAATGAAAAGACTGTTGCTACTTTCGAGGCAAATTTCAGGGTGCTGCTAGCTAATTAACGAGCTTAACAATTTAAGCTTGTAGTTAATGCCTGACTATTAGTTCTTTAATTTGCTTCATGTTGTGATCAACACAGGAGATGTGTTCGATCCTCCATGCCACACTGAACAGCTGACCCAGCTCACAGCTAGTGTGCAATGGATACCTAACTATATCTGAATATAAGTATGTAAATGTGCAGACAGTCATTGCAGGACTTTTGAACTGTCATTGTGCTTCATTGAACATTAACTGCCAGTTTAACCGGCTGTGTGTAGTCAATTTTGAAGAAATTTTAAAACGTTTTATGCACTGGAGATTGCGGTTTCTTTGTTTTGTTGCCATGAGGCTGATATGCATTGTTGTTAGAGCAACTGCCCAGAATTGTGAGCTTAAAATTTTGGAAAGGGCAACATTTGAAAAGTCTTACACGTATGTCAGGAGTGAATAGTCGTAGCAACGCTTATTGAGACACTGCTTGCATACGAAGGATGAGCTAGTGTGTTGTGTGGCCAACGTTTCAGTTTTAGTGTAGATGGTTAACTACTTTACCATAGTAGTACGTATAGAAACTTCATTATTTGCTTGTCTGAGCCAGTGCCCAATGATTCAACCCACTGTAGTTGAATCCTTGTTTTACAAGCATGGATGAGATAAAGTAAATGAAAGAAACTGTCCTGCTGCTATACTCATTTACAACCTAAGAAAAAATATGTCAGCTCCACCCACAGCCATTGCTGTCCCTCCCACAAAGAATTTGCATGAATGCTCCATCCAATAGCACTTACTCATTTTCATGACTTCAAGCACTTCTGGAGTGTTTCAGATAGCTGGTTTTCCCATACAGACACACGTTTGTGTCGCTGCTTTTAAGTCATAAACTTGAGTGTCCTGGCAGACTTCGTCGAGGATTGTGACATCTCTGCTTTACCAAATGTAATTTTTTAGGTAGTAATGACAAACATTTAACTGTTAATATGCGTAGTATTTACATTAGCCGAGAAAAAGTACTTACTGTTTGAGCGGAAGCCAGCTAGCCCAACTGTCTTTCACAGGTGGACAGACACACTGCAGTTCTGTGGACGGAGCTATTTTTTATTAGGCTGTAACAAAGTATAGTCGTCCGTTATATTCGAACCTTGGTTTTGCAAAGATGGATATGATGAAGTAAATGAAAGAACTGTCTTGCCATTAGTTTAGTGTAACCAGTGTGCATTTATAGCAAAGTTTCTTCAGTGTCACAAAAATTTATCATAACGAGGTTTCACTAACAGCTCCGTCAAACATAAGGTTGCGGTTCTGCAAGCTCTCGCAAGTCTGCCGGGAATCCATCTTGTTTTGCTCATGTCTGGAAACGCGCGTTGTCCAAGTGCAGATATCAAGGAGGCTCTTCCCGAGGCTGGCTTTGACGAAAGAGGAGGCTCAGAACCTCGTCAAGTATGACTTCCTTCTACTGCGCCATGAGGGCAACGCAGCCGGATCTGCGGAGGTCGATGGTTATGAAGTCAAAGATGCCAACACGGTGCCCGATACCAGCTGGGAGCAACAGCAAAAGGACAGCAGCATCGAAAATCCTTTTGTTGTGGCAAGTGTTTTTCAACTCCTCCTATCCGAATGTACAGCACAGTCTGCTGTTAAAGGGAACGCCAAATTAGCGCAGTCGAAAGTCTCCATACCAGTCGCATGCGGCAGAGGGCAACAAGATTGGATGACATCTAGCCGTTGCAAGTGACATTTGATTATAATTCTACAAAAACATTTTCTGTATATGTTGTTATACCTTAATAGCCTGGCACAAGAGAGTTCACAGTTGGAAACCATAGATTGGTGTGTATACAGGAATATGTATACCTAGGACAAGTACCTACTAACAGGAGAGCCTAATCACAAAAAAAAATTCACTATAGAATAAGAATGGGCTGGAGTGCACTCGGCAGGCACTCCCAAATAATGTCAGGAAATCTGCCACTGGCATTAAAGGGAAAAGTATACAGTCACTGCATACTGCCAATTCTGACATCTAGGGCTGAAACATGGAGGATAACAAGGCAACTAGAGAAAGAGTTGAGGACCACGCAGCGTGCAATGGAATGCAAAATGACAGGAGTAACATTAAGATACAGAATGGGTCAGGGAGCAAACAGGGCAGCAGATATGCTAGTTGGCATCAAGCGAGAGAAATGGACCTGAGCTGGCCACATAATGTGTAGAAGAGACAATTCGTGGACAGCACGAGCAACAGAATGGTTATCAAGGGATGGGAAATGCAGTCAAGGTAGGCAGAAGTTCGATGAAGTGGCGAAATTAAGAAGTCCGCAGGGATAAAATGGAGTCAGCTTGCACAGGATAAGGTAAACTGGAGATCACCCAGAGAGGACTTCGTCCTGCATTGGACTAAAACAGGTCTAGAATGATGATGATGAACCTAATGATTGTCATGATCATGGTCCGCAGAAACTGAATGAAACGTAACCCACGAAAGTTGTTGCTATACGTCTCACTTTGCTCTCAGTATACGTCGAGGGAAGGCTCTACAGGCAAGGCAAGTTGAGCTGTATCATTAATACAGCTGAACTTAGAATGCCTCTTTTGTGTAACCTGTAATTCTAGCACGTGTGTATGTGGTCAGCCGACAAGAAACATATCTTTAGGTGTCTGCAACAGCTTAGAGTGTGCATGAAGCTTAAACTTCAAAGCAAGCTGTGGTGTCACGACATCAGACCTTATAAGTGAGCTTTTTGTTTCCCTCTCTAGTTTGAGACTCCGGAAGCTAATGAATTTCAAATCCCAAAGAGCTGGGTCAATGACCATCACAGCACCGTCATCAATGAGGTCCATCACAGCACCGCCAACACTCCTGACGACACAGCAAACGCCGCTCGTGGAGCCACAAACCGTTCGGCGCTTTCCCTTTCGGCCAACGTAAATGCAAGTTCAAGAGGCATCTACGATCACGTACGTGCTATTTTCTGTTTGCCGCTGAGCCGAAGCTGCTGTCTGCATGCCAACAAGCTAGCCGGAACGGTGGAAGGCACACTACTACAGTAGTCGTTAAAAAGTGGGAAACGAGTTAGCTTCGCATGTGTTGTTTCCGTCACACCGGCGACAGGGATCACTGCATAGTTGTCTTCATCAAATCATTACTGCATTGCTATATGAAGCTGTCTTGACGTATTCTGCTTGTCTCTCATATAGCATAATAACAAAAAATGAAAAAACAACGAATACTCTGCGCCCATTGCTGCCATTTCAGTGTTCACGTTGTAGACAACCCGATTCACTTGCAATGTGACACAGCTTAACAATGCGACATCTTGAGCCATGAAGTATGCACTGGGCAACATTGCTATGAGTAGATATGCCTAGTTAATGTTGAATATCGTTGTAATGCGCAACTTGATAGCATTTTTGGTCGTAGTCTTCGCGTGGCTCTGCTGCAAATTTGTACTTTATACCCAACTTCCTATATAATGTAAGAATTGCGCTATCTCGTAAAAAATGCTACACCAGGAGGATGTTAAGATTCACTTGTACCTTGTATCAAGGTTCGATTCTACAAACTTTTCTTCCATGTTCGAAATTCACTGCAGCGCTTGTTTAATGTTTTAAAGAAAATAATATACATATGGGAACTCTGATCTTTATGTTTCAAAGTAGGGAAACCACAGCAGTAGTAGTCAGGTTCATTTTGACCATTCAAGGATTCAAGTTTCTTTCAAAATGCACCCAAGGTGCAGTACGCGAGCTTTTCGGAACCCCATTGCAGTACAACCACGTTGGCGGGGAGTTGAACCCACGAACTTACTTGCGCTTACCAGCAGAATGCCACAGTCATGACTGCGGCGACAAGAGTAACACTATACACCTGTACCTCCTTGATGTATGGTTTTTTAAGCAACAGCGGCAGCAGCGGCATAATTTGCGATAAACCTGGCACTGGCAAGCATACAGAAATGCGAGTGTACACAAATAGGCCCTCAGATAGGCCCTCATGTGCATTTGTATGTGCGGTTTTCCAATGAGCGATGCTCTCTTGATCATGGGCTTGTTGGCAATTAGCCATTTCTGATATGGAAATTTGATCTTTTATCGAGGTCACTTGTGCTATTTCAGGTTGCCACATTTCATTGTTGCTTTTCATTGTTACATTTCATTGTTTCACGCTGTGTTGCGCTGGCAAGCACATGGGTGAAGGTCCATTTCCCGGCATGCAGGAAGGAAAATGTTGGGAGGAAGCATTGCGCAATGCTATCGAAAGAAAGCAAGTCAGACATGCACACGCCAAGCTTTGTTTGCCCCCATTTTCCCAGTAGGGGAAAGGGCCTCTAATTTTCCTTATTTTTCAGGTCTTTTACACCCGCCAGGCGAAGTGAAGATGCATTCTATCACTTCGCCTACATTCGAACGTCCGTGACCTCCACCCAAGAGAGCGCTAAGGCGGAGACTCCGTCGGACTGTAATGGTGGTTTGGGAACCGTGGAGTATATCCGTTGGAACAGCACTTCAGTGACAACGCCGTGTGGCCCAAATCCGTTTGCATCAGCGTGCAGCGTGGATGTGCCGTCGAAGCAACACACTTCGTTCGTTGCCGAATGCAACGCATTGGTGGAGAGCAAGGGCCTCAGCAAGTCGTCCGTAAACATCACCGAGGGGCGCGCCAAGGATCAAATAGTTCTCGTGACACAATCTACGCCCTCTCTCAACGCAGTGAAAGACACCGAGGCCAACGACTCGCCGATGGCAACGGAAGACAACAAACAACCACAGGCTGTAGAAGACGACAAACGACCGCAGGCAATAGACGAGTATAACAGTCGCAGCCAAAGGAGTATCCCGGGGATGCATCCTGCAATGGGACCGACGAGGATACTTCAGAGAGAATGCATGAAAACGGCCTGGCGAGCACGAAAGACGTCCAAGACACAGTCTTTCCAGAAGTGACTGTGGCTTCCTCGACAACAAAGGAAAGCGTCGACCGAACGCAGTCTGGGCTTGAAGAAGGCCTCCGGCTAGTTTCGGTAGAGAAGGGACATAGAGGCCACTGTATCGGAGCCAACAGTTCGGGAAGTCACGGTCGTGTCTTCCTCGACGCACGACAGCCTGGGCGCCGGCATCGAAGTGCCCTGGCTGTTCGACAAGGAATCTGACATGACCCTCGGTGGTGAAGACGTGCTTCACCACATGTCGTCGCTGGTGCGGGCCAGTGTCGACGAGGACGACGATCCGGCGAGGGCTGACGGGATTCAAGCTAGTCAGATGTCTGTAAGTAATGCGCGCTGCGAGATGGGAGAAAAGCTTGAAATGCCTGATACTTTGCTCGTCTTGACACAAATGTTTTTCCTTAGTCGTTGTTGCAATGTGTACTTGTGGCCCGAAGCTCCTTCAACGTTGACTCGTAGACACTTGGCACAATATTACCTGATGGAACAATGTGCGTAAAGGTGGTCGAGGCATTCAGGAACCAGATCTTCAAATGTAGGCCAACCCCACGGTTTCATGCTTAATATGGGATAGTATACTAAAGCAGTGAATGAAAATTAAAAAATGCGTTCCAAAGCAACATTAATCTTACACTTACCTTGACATCATGCCCGATTATGTAAATGCGATTTCTTATTCCAGTATAATAGGATACCATTTTTGCCAATACTAATATCAGTTAGAAATGCTACCATTAAAAGAACAAGGTCAATAAGCCATGTCAGAACATAAATTGGCCTAGGTTTTGTTTGCTAAACACCAAGAGCAAAAAAAGAGAGACAGAGAGAGAAAGGAAGATGACTTACGTTTAGCATTACTTGTTCTGTATGCTTACCAGTTATATGTGGGCGCAGATGTTCGTCCCTAAGTGTTTCTACTGATTTGCAAAAGGTAATGCTACTGTTAGATTCATGCTCGTTAGCTTGAGGGCTCAAATCTGACACGAGCCGTACCTGATAAACAGTGCTTGAAAATGCAATGCACGTACAACATGAACCACTGCTGATCACTTCAGTCTTAGTCTACACCTTTGCCTCCACCTTCATGCAAACTTTTCTTTGTGAACATCACCTGTGCTTCAAGGGTGCACCTGAAGTGTCGGTAAAAGCTTTAAGAAATTCTGCGCATCTTAAAAATTGCAGGCAGCCTACACCCAGATGTCCTCGACATGCGGTTGCAGTGACAGAACACAGACCAAAGCGAGCGAAGGGACGTCGGGCAACATCACCACCAACTACAGCGATCCGCACAGCAACCTCTTTGATGAGGAGTCGTTGATCAGGAGGGAGGAGGGCCAGGCACCGATCATTCGAATGTATGGCCCTTTTCCGCATGACATCCACATGTCGTTGCAAGGAAGCCTACTCTCGTGGGGCCTTCCACGTGGAGCCGAGCGACCACACAATCTACGCGAAGTGGCCAGTCCAAAGTTGGTGTCCCTGCCAGCTGTGAACTCGGATGCTGCGGGTCATAGCGACGACAGCCTCCCACTCGCCACAAAGGAAGGTGACTGTGGCGAATTGCCAGCGACGTCTCGGCAGCGTGCAGCTAAGATCGTCAGCCGCCTGCACAGCGACTCCAGCAGCCGGCCAAGTTTCAGGGCGCGCCTTTCCAAGGACGCAAAGTGCCGAAAGGCGCCATCGACAAAGTCACAATGCTCGAAAGACCGCAGCTCCGCAAGTAGCGCATCAATGCAGAGTACCATTGGCCCACGAAACGACGATAGACCTACGCGACTGTCTTCAAGTAAGCTGTCCACGTCGTCAATGTTCAAGAACCGGCAGCGGTCTGTGCACTGGTTCAAGACCATCGAAGACGTTGACAGTGACACCGTGGTCAAGGACTGTGACTACCTGGTCACTAGCCAGCTGAAAACGAAAGTACCTATAGAGACTAACATAAAGGCAGTTGCCCCGAAGGCGATGAGCAGGACATCGAAAGAACCAAGCGAATCTGATGCGAATGAGGGCAGCATTGTTGACGAGGGCTGTAAGAAGTTCGCGAAGCGTGTTCTGGAAGAGACGGTGATTGTGGCGGGCAAAGTCAACAGTTTCCTGGAGTTCTACGAAGCCTCTTGCAGCAAAGAGGAAGGTGCTTTGAGAGACCCAGAGGAAACAACAGCTTCCGTTAAACATATAGACGCGTCCACTTACGAGGGTGCCGGACCTGTGGAGTCTCTTGAAGGATGCAACGAATCGGCTGGAGATCTGGTGACAGCAAAGGACTCCACAGGTGCTAAAAGTGACAAAGAAAAGGCTGTCAATATTTCGGAGTCGCCAGAACCATTTGAAGCCCAAAGCGAAACAACCATTCTTTCAAAAGCTATGCAAGATTCAAGGACAGCGACTGAAGGTGAACGAACGAATGCTTCTGCGAACGCCGACACAGAGTCGCTCGAAGTGCTCAGTATGACCGCAAGCTCCGTCAACATTGATAACGAAGACCCACATACGACTGTCGAATGTGGTGGAAAAAATGTTGATTCTACCAATGGGTCGCCACTCTTGAAAACACCCTCAACCGAAGCACTTCAATTCAAGCCCGCAAGTTCTTTGCTGAAAAGTCGGGAACAGCTGGAAAACATTGCGAACTCGCATAGAACGAGTGGCACTGACGAAATGGCTGAGCTTTCCAGAACAGTGGCAGAAGCCAGAAGTAAACCAATGAGCTGCGACAAATCTGCTGATGTTTTGGAAAGCAGAGGGGAGCAGAGGGCGACAACTCCGACATCAGAACGAGAGTCGGTGTCTAACAAAGCAGCAAGTCATGATGCACCCACATCCAGCAAATGTATTAACACACAGGCTACCCTTCCTCCGGAACAAGTTGATCGGAGAGACAATGACAAACAGGAAGAGACGAATGTACCAACAGGCAGCAAGAAGCCTTTACCGGAATGCGAAACAAAAGCAGCTGAAGGTGCAGCTAAGCAGGGCAGTTGCAGCGTACCGTCGAGACATGCGACGCAGAGTAGCTCGGACGACAAGCAGTCTGCTGCCCCGGAAGACAGCAAAAAGAAGACCGCTGAGGGACGAGACAAGGAGGACGAAGATTCATCCGCCAACAGGCACAGTACCGTCCTGCAGTGCCACGAGCTTGCGGGCTCCAGCCGGTTCTCTACGTTCGCGGCACCGAACAAGGGTGCAGCGCTGACGCAGAGGTCGTTCAACATGACGAGAACACTGCGCATCACGACGACGAACCAGTTCAAGCCACTCAACCTGAGACACTCAATCACGGGCATACTCGGAAGTGACAGCGACCTCTTGGGAAGGCCATTGTCAGTACAAAGCAGAGAGGTGGTGCCTCCGCGCACTCCAAAGCGCCCTGTAAAAGGTAAGAAACCTTCGACCCACCCCAGGGAGAGCGAATGTGCCTTCGGCAGCTTGTCCAAAAAATTTGGGTCCTGTGAAAACACCAGCAGGTCGAATAACATGGAGACGCCAGCTTCCGAAGTGACGGCACGTAGGAGCCATTCTGCCGGCGAAGCTCACGTGAGAGCCAATCTAGGAGGCAGTGGTGTGAGGTCTAAAACGCAAACGATTGGTCGGCATTCGGGCACTGCTCTGGGGGACAATGTGACGAAGACGCATGCGAACGGAACGACCCTGGATACTGGAGAGAACGAAGGCAGCGTGAGACGCAAAACCAAAAGTGAGAAGTGGTCAGAGAGCCAGTTGCCCCTCAAGAAGCGCGCGTGCTGTCGAATGCCCGAAAATTGGAATGGTCAGAAGAAGTATCCAGATGAGGGATCTCTGCCGGCGGAGCATAAAACGAAGAACCCAGGTGCAGTTGTGAGGGAAGCTAACGTGAACAACGCAGAAGGGGAGGGAACTGAAAGTTCCCTAGCGTTCCAAGACGTGCCTACAACTCAAGCAGCATTGAAATCAAACGTGCTTCAAGAGAGCGAAGACATGGACTTCGCTCATGTTGAATACCAGTCTGACAGCGCTCCGGAGGAAAGAACTATCTCGCTCGTTCCTGAATCTCAGTACAGTACTATAGGCGCCGAAATCAACCATGTGCCCCCGATATCTGCCATCTTGGGCGGCGACGCCAACATGGAGGGTGTCAAACTCTGCCTGTCACTGCCCTCGGAAGGCGAGTGCACAGCCGCCTCAACGATCTCGAAAGACGATCAGCTGCCGAACGACATGACTGCATCCGCCATGGCTCCGGACGAGACATCCATCATGGAGGGAGACAAAAGTGCCAGCATTAGCTTTGAACACTCGACCATGCCAAGTTGCAAACCAGTACTGGCCAAGGGCTGCCGGAACAAGGGAGGCGAGAAAGACGTCGACGCCGAAGTCGACAACTCTGAAACGAGTTCGACGTGCGTCACATTGGATGCAGATGCTGTTGAGGAAAGCACTTCTTCCATTCACTGTAACGTGGAGGACGATCTTGCCGACAACTATCAGCCAGGAAGTGCATACGAACTCTAGGACTTACATCTAAACGGTCACGTGAAAGTGCAGCCAAGTTGCTCATCCAATGTCTGGGTAGAGCTCAATTAACCTTGACCGATTGAGGGAACTGAACAGCGGCATCAATTTGATTTCGCTGCATTCTGCACTGCTAGAGCACAAAAATAATGAAAAGATTATGCGACACAGGTGGTCAAGTAATAAATCGTTAAACAGTTGGCTGAATTATCTGTAATGAAGAGCTGCCTGCGACTAAGCAGCACTGCTGCCAGCGCAAGCTCGCTGTTGCTGCTTAGGGCAGGCTACATTTCTTCACTGATGTCATAAATAGATTACTCACCCGAAAGCCTCACAATTCTTGTTTTACCCAACATCTGCATCTCAAGTTGAACTCAATTAGGTATATTGTTCCATAACGAATTGAATTGTACAGCACAGAATACAGCGCCGGTATCTTGTGTAGGATGTGTAGAGTATCTTGTGTAGGGTATCTTGTGTAGGATTTTTAAGTGAAGCTTTTATAACTCACAGATTTCAGTGGCGGGCTAGCGTACAGAAATGCGGCCCTCGAAGGTGCGTCAGTCACATGCGTACTTATACGTGCCGTTTTGTGATAACTGATGCTCTCTGATCGTGGGCTTGTCGGCGATCAGCCATTTCTGATATGGCAATGTGATTGTTTATCGAAGTCACTTGTCGTTTCACGTTGACACATATCATTGTTGCCTGGATACAAAACTTCGTCGTTGCCTGTAGCAAGTGCAGTGTTATGCTGCTTAACAAGTGCATGAGCGTACTATTCCTTGCACGGAGGACGTAGACTGGAGTGAGCATTACGCAATGCAGTAGAAAGAAAGGAACAAACAAAAGTGGTACGTCATGCGCACACATGCCGAGCTTTGCTTGCCCCCATTTTCCCAATAGGGCAAGGGGCTTCTGAACTTTCTTGTATTTCTCCAGAACGTATGGGACGATTGGGATGCCTTTAGCCTTGGGTCAGAAAGCCAAAGGAAATCTTAAAAACTGCTCTTTAGTTTTCATCAATCAACCTAAAGCAGTGGTCTGCACCGAGTGACACGGCACTGCTTGGACAAATGTACAGCATCCATTTTTTTAACTAGCACGCGTTGATGTACAGCATAGGTGTTGCTACAATATTCGAAAATAGGTTACGTTTTTGGTTTGCTAAAAATATTTCTTTAAAATGGTTACAAACTTGCCGAGACTGCAATCTATGCAAGATTATGAAGCCGACGGCACTGCCGGGATCAACACACAAGTTCGTACAGGGCTGTACATATTTTTTGTAACACATGCTTCTGGCTTAACTGGCTGAAAGTGTTTGACAGTGCATCAGTGGTCAAGGCTTTTGAGTGAAGTGCAATAAATGTTGGTTTTCTGCACCCAAGAGGTCGTTCGAGTGAAGCTTTTCTTGTGTGTGTCGGCTAGAATTTGCAGCGCAACTAAAATATATCGAAACCTAGTGCCCTGAAATGTGCAAGGATACAACATTTCGCGATGAATGCACAAGCATGCGTCATTTTGTTACGTGCGTCTCTTATGATTATAACGTGGTTTTGGGACGTTAAACCCCAAAATTATTATTTTGTTACGCCAATTGAGCTAAATAAGTGCTTTTTGTGTTGCAGTGAGACATACTATATTCCTTCCACATTTCCTCCCAGCGTTCATTCTTGCTGTGAGAAGCATGTTATATATACTTAAAGGGGCCCTGCAACGCATTTTTAGAACACAGTCAAAAGATACTGCCGATTGGTAGTCGAGGCTCCTGCGAACATGTGAGGCATACATTATAGCGCAGCATCCGGCATGGAATTTACACTCTTCTCTAGACAAATGATGCCATATAGTACTCAAAATCGACTGCATCATAAACACATGAACACGGCCATCTGCTGATTTGAACATAGTGAGCTTCATAGTTAGCGGAGCCGCTGCAACGTGCCTGCACCATGCTCTACAGTGCTGGAATCGCACAGCAGAATTACAACAGCACACTCGTGATCCCTCTGGAAGTGAGCTGCACGTTGAAAGAAAAAAAGAAAGAAAAAGTGCTCAAGGTCATGACTCGTGATGACGTATGGATGTATCTTATTGCCCCCTTGTCATCCCCTTCAATGCATTTAGCTGGGCTAGTTGGTATTGACTGAATGCTTCAATATTACTAGCAAGCACACACAAGGACTACAGAAAAAGAGACTGGACAACTGCTAGACTTCAACATGAGTTTGAAGAGTTGAAGTCTAGTGGTTGTCCTGTCTTTCTGTAGTACTTGTGCGTGTTCGCTAGTAATATGGAAGCATTCATGTCGTCCCCCCCGTGTATCTTTAAGTGTGCTCACTGAGACGAAAGGAGAAGGCGCTTAAATTTAGCGTGCGACACATCCCTGCAACTCTGCTTGTACTGGAGAGATTCCACAAATTTTTGAAGCAGTCAATTTGCGAGGCAATAAACTCCGAAGTGACGTCTTCGATTATTACTGGGAAAAGCGTTCCAGGGCCACTTTAAAGGGACTCTGCAACATCCAAGTTACCATGGAATGTTGATCTCGCTGTTCCACTCTGTTGCCTCATGAATCTCTAGCGCAAAAATTTCAAATCTCTCAAGTACTAAAGAAGTCGTTACCCAAAACGAGTGCTTGCTTTCTGTTTTTGTCAGCACGAGTGCACTGGAAGCTAAACAAGATAACGGCAATGGGACAATGCACTGCCCACAAGTTATGTCACCGTGTGTCATGGCCTTGAGCATTTTCTCTTTTTTTTTTCTTAGACTATATTGCCTACTACTTCCAATCAGAGCGAGCGCAGCACCAGCACGTAGCAGCACACCATGACGGGCAGTGGTATCTACCACAGAGATCGTACATTGGTGCTTCGTTAACAAAATCGGCCAACACCTGCCACGCCTGCCAGCTGCATAGTTGACAATACCGTGGAGACAGCGATTCATGCAGTTTTTTTTAACCAAAACTGCAAGCTACACGCTGCATGCTGTGCGATTTGGCTCGCACGTTTGCAGGAGCCTTAATTACAGGTCGGCAGAGTTTTCAGGACCATGCTAATAGAAAACCAGGCCTGCGCGGCACACGCAACACAGTCGCAGCAAAAGCTGGAGAAGTGGTCTTTCTAGAGCTTGTTGTAATCTCTCTTGGGGTGACCGCTACAACTACAGTTGCAAGGTACCCACTACACATTAAGTCATAATTCTGCGAAGTAGGGAAGTATGCCGCTATGCCATTAGTCACGATTCAGTGAAGAGGAGACATACCCATTATGCGACTGTAAGGCATTATGTGCACTTTGTTGATACTGTGGCCGATGAAGAATTACGGCCAAGCCCGTTGTATAATGGTCGAGAGGCTTTAAACCACCCACTCAATGAGCATTTCGCAACACCTGGTCTTACTGTACTCTTCAACCCCACTACTATATTACATCTGTTAATGCGAGTCCTTGCCGGCATGACGCAGCTATAAGGTCTTTTTGCAAAGAAGTCTCAAGTATCGGCACGTCCCGGCAGTAGAATGCTCGACTGCAATGCAGAGTGCCTGGGTTCAAATCCCGCTTGAACCCTGGTCGTTTCCTTTTCTCATAGTGCGCGATCAGCTGCTGTTGTGATCTCACAAAAGCTTTCACAGTAAAGGTGTTGCAAGGCCTCTCTGAGGAATTCAACGCGAGAACATCGCAATTAATGTTGCGGAGTTCTCGAATAAAACAGGAGACGAGATGTCTTTAGAAAAAAGAAGGTAGTTTATTCCTAGAGGTCTCTTGCGGAGCGTCGAAGTGCGAATACTGGCATGACCGTCTGCTGCAACGCGCCGTGGAAGCGACAACAAAATGGCCGTCAGGACAACTTTTCACAACTTCCGCGCAGTTGTCTAAAAAATTTTGCACATGGCATTTGGTAAAGACACGCACACAGTTACGAGGCAGTGAGAGCTTTACAGGCAAGAGTTACGAATTAGCGACAGTGATAAGGCGTAGTTAAGATCAGGAGTCATTAGTAAACTGAAGCAAGAGAATTTGTTCAAGCTCTTATCGAGGTGATACAAGGGCAACAGTAGTTGCTCTCAAGCAAATGCATAACAAAACCACATGCAAAAGATAAAATAGCAGAAAAAATAAATAAGATAAAGAAGTTAATTTGTGGTCGCAGTTTTGCAGGAAGAGCGATAGAGTTTCTGTGGCAGATGAAAATGAAAGAGGTGCCAGCAGTGCGTCGGAGATATTTATGGATTTCATAGAGGGGGGGAACCATGCACACACATTTCAAAGAGGAACAGAGCACAGAGGTAAGAGAAATATAGAGCTCAGATTAGCTTGGTTAGAAATTAGATAGCGAACATTCGCTTGCCTTCAGCTAACAAAAGCAAAGGAGTTTGAGAGAATCACAATTACCCTTCCCAATTCAACGGGGAGGGAGGAAATGTTCCCAGCCAATCACGAGCCATTGAAGTCAAGTCTTCCACGTTTCCCGCATGCCCTTTGATTATGACACGGCATGCGTTTACCTGGCAACTTCGACTAAAGAGAGAGAATGATTCTCATGAAAAAAGAAATCTCAGCGCGATAAACCCCTAGGACTGGTTTCGGAGGAACGCGCTTTCTGGTGCGCGAGCCCCCTTCCTTTTGCTAGTGCGGCCTTACGGGAGCATTCCCGCTGGCTTGCCCTCCAACTGCAACGCCTCGGACATGAACAGCTTGCCCAGGTTCTGTGTGGCGAACTGGGACACCTGCTGGCAGTACGAGTTGACCTGGCCGCAGTGCAGCACCGACTCGAGCCGCGAAGGTGTCGGGATGGGCTTGAACAGCTTGTTGATGTCCTCGTCGGGAAGCGGGGGTTCGCCCTTCTGGGCGCGCGCGCTGTTCTCCTGGGCTCGCTTCTGGAGGTATTGTTGCTTTTGCTGCTGCTGGCGCATCACCTGAGCAGGAGAGAGAAATATTGGTAGGCCACTCGGCCAGTGCAATGTCGAAATGGCAGTGACCTGGAATTCTTGCCTTGAAGGCATACTACCAGGGGCGTAGCCAAGGGGGGGGGGTAAAAACCCCCCCGAAATTTTTCAGTTTTGCTTGCGTATATATACACGCACACATACAAACGCACGCACGAACATACATAAAGTATGGTTGAACCCCCCCCCGAAAAAAATTTCTGGCTACGCACCTGCATACTACTGCAAACACGGGACAGAGTGCGACAACAACGTGAAAAGGAAATTATGGCAGTAAACTTGGCTTTGCATTAAAGGTCACTGTCATTCAAGAGGCAGGTGGATGAGTGCACATGCGGTATCATCAACACTTTTGTCATGAAGATTAACACCTTTCTTTTCTCCTCCTTGTGTGCCTGGAAACCACTTTTAGTAATATTAATAATAATTGTTGGGGTCTAACTTCCCAAAACCAGGATATGATTATGAGACGCTGTAGTGGAGGGCTCCAGAAATTTCTACCACCTGGGGTTCTTTACCCTAAATCTAAGCACACAGGCCTCAAGCATTTTTGCGCGAACTCCATTGAAAATGCGGCTGCGGCGGCCGGGATTCGATCCCGCGATTTGCGGGTCAGCAGTTGAGCACCATAACCACTAGACCACCACGGCGGGTTTGGAAACCACTTTTACACTTGTACATTTTTGCGACATGCTTTTTTTTGCTGTTTTGCATAGCCTCTCTGGCTTGATCTTAGACACATGCACAAGGACCTTGGTCCAAAGTTTGTGCCTGTGTCATGTGAACCTTAATCTATGGGCACTTTTCGTGCTTTTCGCAATAGTACGTTAATCACTGGACTGAAATTGAATAAAGCCAATTCCTTTTTTTGTGATCCGCATGTTCAGCAGCTGTCTGACAAGACTGTATCCACTTGACATACCAAGTGAAACATATCGCTTTCCAGTTGGGAAAACTTCTGCCACGCGAGCACAGCTGCATAAACTGACAATTCATACAGTACATACATTTGCAACTGAGCATTAGCAGGCTTCTTGTCACCGAAGGAGCACAACAGAGCTTCCTCATGGGTATGTGGTGCTATATGGCACGTTTTCATACATTGTCACGCATGACAGTAGCAACACACAATGCATTTAACTCTCAGGCCGACAGCTTATTAAAACCCTGCCTACCATAGCTTGCAGGCGTGCCCAAACACATGAATGTGTTCTAGCATGCAGCTGTCTTGCTTCAAAACGCTCATGGTTTTTACAGTGTTAAGACTAGTTGACCTACAACCACGGTTTCTTTGCTAGTTAGAAACATATGCTTAAGCCTCAAACAATCTCGATGACTTAAGATTAGTGTTCCGGATGTGATTACATAAGACAGGGCGTACAACACGGACACAAGAGAAAAGTCAAGACACCACAACGCCGACGACAACAAGAGATTGCTAACCGGAGGGCTCACCATCTAATCTATCTTAACATTGTCGAGAGTGCAAATGCTGGCCGGAATTCGATGAATGCAGTTTTGTACAGGCAGAGTAATAAAGAAACGCGCCTAATGGTTGAGGCGTAGTGCGTGAGCCAACCGTCGATTAACTAGCATAAAGAAATCAAATGCCTGAACAGTTTTCTCCCACGCAGACCCCCACGCGTGCCGGATTGATAGGCATCGCCTTTGCTTGGTGATGCGAAGCGAGTTTTCAGATGTAAGTCGGTGTTTGTGGCGTGGTGTTTGTGGCATCTTGACTTCTCTCTAGTGTTACGTACCACTAGACCGAATACTACCAACTAGATCAGCTCTCTGTTATTCTAAATTGCATTCATGTTACATTACCCAGCCCAGCCGGCGTTCGACCATGACGTCACAGCCACGTGACTCGGAATGAATGAAATTTACCTGGCGCTGGTAGTTGATGAACTTGTTTGTCTCCTGGTTTAGTGCGTCCACGCACATCATCATAGCCTGCAGGTTCTTTTCGAAAACAAACGCCGTGCTCATGTCCAGCAGTTGCTTGCCCACGTCGACGGGAGTCGTGTCGCTCAGTTCGCATAGTAGTATGTTGACGAGGTGAGAGTTGCGTATCACCACGGGAATCTCCTCGAACATGTTCTCGAAGGAGCAGCGAGCATTCTTGAACTGCTCGGCGCTGAAGTCGTTGCTGGCCAGCAGCTTCATGGCCGGCTGACTGAGGCGGAACGCGCGCAAGGAAAGGAATCCCTTGGTGGTACGGATCGGGTCGTATATGAGCACCACGGACTCGGTGATGTTGGTCTGGGTAGCCGAACTGGGACTCCAAAAGGGTCCGGTTCGAGTAGCTACCGAAGTTTGAGCTCTGGTACCAGCCGACGTGCAGGTGGTCGACGTTGACGTGCCGCATCTGGCGCATCATCTCCATCTGGTACTCCATATCGTCCACCTCTTCTTCCTCCGCATGGCGAGGCGGGATCGGGAAGCAGTTGGTGATCTCGACGAAGTTGGAGTTGATGAGCCCAGAAGTACGCCCTGGGCGACGTCCAGGAGGCCTCCGGCCTCTTCGCTGCAGTGCTTGATGATCTTGAGCACCACCAGGCCGTCGACCTGGACGTAATCGACAGGCAGATTCCGTCTCAGCGGTGTGCCGCCTGTCCCTGCTCGACGCCATCTTGACAGCAAAAGGGCCCACTCCGTCTGTTCGACGCCAGGCGTCGCGTCGGTCAGTCTCGGGCGTGCGGCGCGCGTGATGCAATTTGAGTAGAAGAGACTGTTCGGCTAGTTTGTCTGCCATTGTGGAATTAGCGCTGGTATTCAAGACGAGGCGTACAAGGGCAGGCGCTACGAACAAATGTTTTATTGCAGAAACATTCACCGATATATATAAATTCTGTAACGCATGCGCAGCGGCACAACCGCGTAAAAAGACCGCGTGATAAACGTGATAAAGTTCAAGAAGTCACAGAACGCTCTGCAAGAAAACAAGAGACTATCACTGACGTTTATCACGCGGCTTTGTGCCTCATTGGCCTCATTTTTACGATGTGTCGTTGCGCATGCGTTACACAATGCGCAAATATCGATAGGTGTTTTCACAATAAACAGTTCTTTGCAGCGCCTATTTTTCTCTGGATCGTCGCTTTCTGTCCCCTTTTATTTGCTTTATTTCGACCGTAATGTTATAGTTATAATTCCAGTAATCTATCCAACAATAGGTGGTGTCTACAATTTTTGCCGCTCGCAGTAGCAAAAAATGGCATAGTCTTCGAGACGCGCAACGCCTACTCTAGAACCTTGAAACATGAGTTCTTAAATCACAAAAAGATATAGCAAAATAAATAATTTCTAATACTATTCAGAACTAACACGTTCAAAAGTTTTATGAAATGTTTGTAAAAGAAACTTTGGCCCCCAGAAACTCGGTTGTCGCAAGGAATTGTGGGGTACGGCGTATTCTGCTACAACTTTCGGTTCGAGACTCCGCACGGCCAGCACGGCTAGCACGGCCGCCGCGCCGCTGCATTGGCTGCATGTACAGTGTTCTAGTACACTAAACTGCATGTCCATTTTTCAGGCGACCACCGACGGCATGCACGCTTGGGTTTTTTTATTGATTGCGCGGCTTTGGTGGTAAACCGCGATGCAAGCACCGCAGGGCAGTTCCGAAAGGTAGGTACTGTCAACCTTTCGGGCCATGACACGGTCGCTCAAAGATTTGTGGTTTCAGCGAAAACTAGAAGTAGAGGGTCTATATGCCGATACAGATTTCAAAAGTGGGCCGTAAAAGAATATTCAGTGCAAAACAAGCCCTAAAAGTCGCCTGCTGTAAACTCCGCCCACCGCCGGCGACCACCATTTTGTCATGGTGCACGTGACGTCATGTGCAGCACGGAACGGAGCTGTTCGTCTTCTACCAAAGTTCAGCCGCTGCAAATCGTTCAATTTCAGTGCCAAGCTGAAGAAAGCTAAAATCTCGATATCATGTGCAGCTGACCACCGAACAATATCGTACGCCGCAATGCAGACGCTTGCATAGCTGTATAATAGCTGCTTGTTATGTCACGGCTTGCGAATGCACCAATGTTGCCTGACTCTCGGGCCGCTCGCGTGTTTATAAAATATTCAATTAATAATTAAGTGTTCGACCAAATGCGCTAATATTTCGCCATCTTATTTGTGAATGCACAAGAATTAATCCATATAAAACAGATTATGATCGAAAATTCGGTGTCATGGCCCCTTTAAACACGTGTGTTTGGGTGACGGGCATGTCGTCTCCCAATTGCCTCACGTCAAATGCTCATATAAAGTTTATCAAGCGTAAATATACGTTCGTTAACTTGTCAAGTACTTTTTAATAAGTGACAAGTCGACCTAGCAAATGGCTGCTGTTTTTGTTGTCGTTGCGAGAGCTTGTGTAAGAAGAGACCGCAGTCACTCTCCGTCGTGGTAATCTCTTTGATGACGAACGGCGTGGTCTCGGCGAACGTCAGCGTTACTCAGCAACAGTTTTTATTTTGCATAATTTTGCTATGTCCTAACTTGCGTTGGCTGAGGGGTTCTTAACCACGGCACTCGGTATTCGACTCTTAGACAGCTATCGAAGCCGCATACCTGCGGTAGCGCAGTTTTCGCGCTCTGCACAGCAGGCAGCTCCAACAAAGAATATTTCGCTCGCCTGGCCTGTACAAGGCACATAAATATTTTAGGCCGTAAAAATAGCACTGTAATGTAATGTGCTTGAGCAAGGACCTTTTTACCATGTCTTAAAGTCCTTAGAAGTGGTCGCGGAAATCTTAGCTCTTTTTACGCTTTCTCAAGACTTACAACCTTACAGTGTTAGCAAACTGCCGTTTCGATCGCTGTCGCTTGTCTGCTTCATCCACGTCGTCTCTTCCTTACTAGCTAGTCCAAAATTCTACCCTTCTACCACAGCAGCCTCACACCAAACACCCCCACTGCATTATGAATATCACCCGTGCACGGCTCTAATGTGGTTGTTAGTGTGAGCTGCGATGCCAGACGCAGAGTGTGGTGCGACGGTGACGTGGTCATAGATTTTCCTACATACTTCTAGAGGGAACTATGGCGCTAGTCTATGGGAGCTGCAACGCATGAGGGGGCGCTCAGCCCACACGTTCCTAAGTAACGTTGCTTCAGCAGCATGGGATGATGGGGTACACAAATTTGTCTAAACCCTTCGTTCGTTCGGCTCCGTTTGGCTCCGCATTGGCTGCATCCGCTTTGTCGCAAAATTAATTCAGCAAAAGTCAGCATTTTCCACTTCACCACTTTAACTTTTTTAGCGCACTGATTCAAACCTGGTCACGAAGTTCACAACGGCCTATGTTTTATCCGAAACGAACGCCAAAACACACAATAAACAAAGCCACAAGTACGTTTGAAGCCGCACACGAAGGCTAGGCAAATTTTGTGTACTACCCCATCATTCCCATGGTAGCTGAACGATCGCAGCGCCAGATTCCCCTCTAGTTAATTTTAGGAAACTCTATGGACGTGGTACCGTGTGTGAGGTCGTGAGGTGCGTAACGTGGGAACCTATCCGCTGTTCGCGCACCATGGTGTATCGCTGCCCGTACCGGTGGTTTGACACTGACACGATTTTGAGTCATCGCAAAAGGTAATCTGATACTGATCCCCCCTTACTCAATGCCCTTTAAGGGCCGGAAGGCATTTTGAAGTAATAAATAAAAAAGAACATTTTTCGTTTCTTGGTACGCAGTGTTAACGCTCTCCGCAACCGGAGTCAGACAACACTTAAATATTTTTTTAATGTTTCATCACTGAGCATCTGCAAGCCATCCCCATCGCAGTAGACATTATTCCGACGAGTCAACGCAGTTCTACTGAGTTTTGCGAATTCTGCGTCCTGCAGCAGCCCAAATCGCAGAAATCACTGTCGGGGTAGCTGACGACAATTCACTCATCGTTGTTTATGTGCACCACGACAGATGACCGATCTACCGCTAGTACGTCCAACGCCTCCTCTAGAAAGAATGCCTGCGGCGTCGCTGCCATGATTTGTGGTCGCTCTGTCGAAGAGATGGCGCCACGTACTGCCCTATTTTCAATGGGGCTGCGTGGTGTGATGTCGAGGGGGTAATGCGCGCTGCGCAGTGTTTGTTGCTAGCGGCCACCGCAAGGATGGCCCTACTGCCCTCATTTTACTCTCATTAGAAACGGTGAGGAGGCAAAGGGGTAGGGCAGGAGTTTTTTGGCTCAGCGCGGCAGGCATCCTTTCTAGAGAAACGTTGGAACGTCGCGAGCTGCTCTCTCGCCCGTGACGTCACACAGTGATGACGACACTCACTGAGAAGCCGACCGCCCATATCGAACCGAAGTGTTTTTTGGTTGTTTTGTTTAAGGTAGCGTATCCAAAATATATCGGTCATTTCCAGGCACCACATA